>NW_028155952.1:0-78823 GCF_963993115.1 Abramis brama | reverse complement strand
TGAGGATGAGAATAAACCACAGTATTTCATTTACAGCATGAACAGCTGATTATAAGGCTTATTATTGCTCTGAATCAATATATGTGAATGAAAAGAGAATAATAACTTTCAGATGAAGGAGATGTCTGTCTCACAGTGAGATATTATCACTCTCTCAGTTCAGATTAAAATGCTGTATTAGTTTATAATGTGTGTGTTTTTACCAGAAAGCTCAGATATAATGTAAGTGATGTTGAAGTGTTCACTCGCCTGTTTTCAGGATCAGTTCAGTCATCAGAGCAACAGCGTTCAGTACAACAACACCGACTGATCCAAACACATACACAGGAACAACACGGAGAAGATCTGGAAGATGCAATAATACAGTTTCATATCATCACCATTAGAGAAAATAATAATACAGTTTCATATCTTCACCATTAGATATAATAATACAGTTTCAGATCTTCACCACTAGAAAATAATAATACAGTTTATATCATCACTTTGTCATCATCACCTTGGGGGTAAAAGGTTGAGGAGAACGTTATCTTCAGGAAATACACTGTATTTTAATGTCTTTTTTTATCCTGTTAAACTATAGAGTTAGAGAACCTTTAAAGAATTATACAGGGCTTTATAACACCTCAACCAAAGAACCACTGAAGACCACATTTTTTTAATAATAAATAATAAATTAATCAAATAATATTTTGTAGAATTAAGGATTTCCACCAGTCATTGATAGAAGTTGAATAAAACATGACAGTAACACACAATATTCATACTCAAACACACCCTCATGTTTCACACACATTTGTTCTCGATTGAGGAAACAACATTATACTGAACTAGATGAGTAAAGTTCATAAACAAACTTTATAGTGAACTAGAAGTTCGTAAACAAACTTTCAGACAATGCTTTTTCAAGCCAATTTTAAAGTTTGAAATAACTTTGACAAGCTTAAAGTTTAAATTGAATGGGTTTAGCATGATTTCCACGCTACTAGCATGATTTACCACATTGTTAGCATGTTTTACCATGATTTAACAGCAATTACAATATAGCTAACATGATTTAGCATGCTGTTAACATGAATTAGCATGATGCTATCATGTTTTATCATGTTGCTAGCATTATTTAGCATGAATTGCCATGTTGCTAACATGATTTAAGATGCTGTTAACAAAATAAGCATGTTATTAACATGAATTACCATGTTGCTAGCCTGATTTATCATTAATTACCATGTAGCTAACATGATTTAGCATGCTTTTGGCATTAATTATCATTGTTAACATGTTTTAGCATGGTTTTAGTATAAATTTGTATAATGCTATCATGTTTAATCTTGTAGCTAGCATGATTTAACATGCTGTTAGCATGAATTACCATTTTGTTAACATGTTTTAACATGTTGTTAACGTGAATTACCATGTTGTTAGCATGATTTTGCATTAATTACCATGTAGCTAACATGATTTAGCATGCTGTTAGCATGAATTATAATTGTGCTGACATGTTTTAGCATGCTGCTAGCATAAAATAGCATGATGCTATCATGTTGCTAGTATGAATTAACATGAATTATCATGTTGCTAGCATGATTTTAGATGTTAACTTTAACATTAATAACCATGTAGCTAACATGACAGATACATAGTGGATGAAGCTTAAATTCTCTATTGGAGTTCATGCTTTAAAGTTTTGACCCCCTCAATGAAAGCGTATGGGACTTTTATGATTTTTATGAAAACTAGGAGGAGATGCTGTCTAAACTCAGGCTCAGAAGAAGAAGAAGTTTAAATAGTAATAAACCACTGATGGATGAAGATGATCAGAGATGATGATTAATATTAATACTGTAGCTTACCGTGTGTAAATGACCATGTGAAGTTTATCACTGCCCAGAGTGACTGAAGAAACACGATCACACAGACCCATCCGACACGATCTGAACATCAACACACACACACACACACACACACACACACACACACACATCAGATCATCACTGACAGTGTTCATCAACACACACACACACACACACACACACACACACACACACACACACACACACACACACACACACACACACACACACACACACACACACACAGATGTCTCAGATATATAATGTAATATAATCATACCCTTCTCATTCTCCAGAGCTGTGCTGTAGAAATAGATCATTACAGCATTGATCAATAGCATGAACATTAAATACACTGATCTCCTGACCGAAGGCGAACCTGAAAAACATGTTTAATATTAGTGTGAAACTGCATATCTGTGTTTGACACTGACTGAGTAAAACATCAAGACCACACATTAAACATTATATATAGAATATTTCACAAGTGTTCAAAACGACTGAACACAGATTATTCTCATTAAACCCTCAAACTCTGTAAAGATCAGACATTCATAATGAATTATATATTGATCAGATTATGATGTTATGTGTGTTTATATGAGGGATCAGATCATAATTCATCAGACACTTACAGCCCATTTGTTGACCACATACTGTGTCCCAGTTGTATCTTGTCACTGTTGTAAACACTGGTAACACTGCAACAATGAAGAACCCTGGAAACAAGAGATTATATTAATACATTAATATAGTAATACAGTGATATATTACAGTGTATTAGTGATTATATTAATAGTGATTATATTAATGCAGATCCTGTGATTCACTGACAGACATATTCACATATTATTTTATAAATATATATGAATGACTCTCAGTGTATAATGAGTTAAAGTGATTAACTTATAAAAGACTTCCGTTATTATATCCATCACTCGTGTGTTTCTTCAGGTTTGATAATGTGATGCACAACTCTGGCTTTTCTGATGATAAACATGATTTCTTCTGTTCATGTGTGTGTCGAGACGGTTCAGAAATCCCGACCGGCTGATGCTTTACGGTCCGGAGTAAAGAGTATAAGCCACTGATCTATATAATGTCATTCTATACACTTAATTACAAAATAATTCACATTTAACGTCTGCAATTTCTGAATTAAAAGGTGGGGCTTAATTGTATTAAAAGCAGAACTAAAATCAACAAATAACAGCTGTGCAAAAGATTTAGGATTTTCCAGATGTTTAGTAATAAAATAAGTGACTCGAGATATTAATCAAAGTCCCTCTCAAATATATCAATGATAATATTGTGGTCAATAAAACAAAATGCATTTGATTATTAGTAGCCTAATTTCACGTTTATGTTTATGTTTCTGTCAGCATGAGGTGTCGTTGCCAACGCGTTGCTATGGGTTGCTATGTGTTGCTAAGGGTTGCTATGGGTTGCGTCACTTGCGCATGTCTTACTTTCAGTGTCTGTTTTCGAGGGTCTAAAACTCCGGAGTCTTCATGAAGGATCATGTGACACTGAAGACTGGAGTAATGATGCTGAACATTCAGCTTTGATCACAGGAAAACATTACACTTTACTAGATATTCACATAGAAAACAGCTGATTTACAGTGTAATAATATTTCACAATATTACTGTTTTTTGATCAAATAAATGCAGCAGAAGAGACTCTTTCAGAAACATAAAAAATCTTATGATCCAAAACTTTTGACTGGTAGTGAATGTGTTTTATTTCCGTCACACACTGTACAATCTGCAAACTCAAACTTAGGCAACAATATCTTTAAGTTATAAGTGTGTGTGTTACAGTGTTGGAATGTCTGGCAGTGACTTCTTCATATCAAGAGTGAATCTCCTGAGACTCGCCACTGCCCCCTAGTGTGTGTGTGTGTGTGTGTGTCCAACATGGAGGAAGAGTGTGTGTGTGTGTGTCCAACATGGAGGAAGAGTGTGTGTGTGTGTGTGTGTGTGTGTGTGTCCAACATGGAGGAAGAGTGTGTGTGTGTGTGTGTGTCCAACATGGAGGAAGAGTGTGTGTGTGTGTGTGTGTGTGTGTGTGTGTGTGTGTGTGTGTGTGTGTGTGTGTGTGTGTGTGTGTGTGTGTCCATTTCCTTTTATCTGTAAATGTATTGTATTCTTTAATGAAATCTATTATAAATCATTGTCCAGTTCACAGAGTGAGTTTTAACATTAATAGAGAACATGAACATTGTGTGAATTTTGCACATTACTTTATTGTAGAAATCAAATGAACTTGTTTAAAATAAATGCTGCATTTCAAAGATACTTTAATATTTTAAAGTTATGTTACGAAAACACTTCTAATCCTCAAATAAACTGTAATTAATAAATCAGATTGATATATTGTAATAGTGAGTGTGAATGAAGCATTAATATCTCAGATGTGTAACGACTGATACCAAATCAGACACAATTATTTGGTACATGTACCATAAAAACCTTCAAACTTCACTCTGGGATGTGGCCCCATCCCCCAAACCGGGGCAAGAAGGTCTTCTCGTTACCATGGCAACGATCAGATAAGTTAGTTTTATGACCCATAGCAATGTGAATAGGGTCCTGCTACAGAACCTACAGACGTTAGAACAGACTCTCCTGCATTCATTTATTGATGAACTGACTAACATGAAATTAACATGCATTCCAGAACATTCAACAGGCCTGAGCAACGCCTGCCCTGCTTTTAAGGCTCCAAAAAGGGAGACTGCAAAACTGCAAACCTACCATCACCGCACCGTCCAACGATCAACTCCTGGCCTTCTCGGCACTTCAGGAGGCTGCACCGTCCAGCGTGCCCTCAGCAGGCCAGGACAGCAGGCTTCGACTCACCACAGCCATGTGCTCGAAGCCACCATGCAAGCTCCGACCCACAACAGCTTCGGAACCACACGATGGCAACTTGCACCATGACTTTTGACCCTCACGGACCCACCAACGGACTCAATTTTCAACCACTTCAAGAATTGTATCCATGAAAGTATAAATTTAATGAGGTGCTCTGAAATAAGCTGATGGTTCTTTTCATAGTTAAATTCTCTTCCATAGTTTTATTTCCTGCTTCTGGTTCCATAACATTCACCACCTTACCTATGCATGTATGTATGGATGTTTGTTTAGTCTTAGTTATGTTTGTGATTTAGTTAATAAAACTTGTGCACAATATGGATGTGGTTTCTAAGTGTCTCTGCTTGCATACAAAGTCCCTTTTACGATCTTGATCTTGTTACATGCTTTAAGTGCAGTACATGCTAAGGAATAATTCTTTTTCAGTGACCATGAAAGATACACTTTTCTTAGAATAAATGAGTAATCAAAGAGTTCTTTGGAACTGATTAATTGATTGTAATATTAATTGTCTTACCTCAAAGTTAATCTAATTAACTGACCCAAATATTAATAAATAATCATAATTAGTAATTATGGATTATTATTAATATTTCCCCTTTGAGCTAATATCATTACAGATGCATCTGGAATATTTCCACACATTTCTCTTGATATGATGTTAATACTGTTGAACAATGAGTAATGTTTTCTTGCTCTGTTGCTCATAAATGAATATGAATAGTTGATGAATGTAAACTGACCTCCTCTCGCTCCGAAGCTGAAGAACAGGAGGATGAACTGCAGTGAAGGAAGAACATCAAAGCTTATACCAGCCAGAACATTGAATATAGCCGTGATCCGTTCGCTGATCTCCACAGTTAATCTAATCAATGCTGTAGAAGACAAACAACATTAATAAATCATCCACATGTTGATCTGATTGAGCATTAATGTCATGATAATCAATAAGTACAGAAGTAAACTCACTTCACTAATTCATCATTTCATCTGGACAGACAATCTTCACCATTCATTCAAAACTATATAAACTTATTAATATCATATATATACTCAAAACATCTTAAACACACGAGGAAAAACTCACTGCACTGAATCAAACTCACTGTAATATTACACACATTAGCATTATAATAAGTGTGTGAGTCACATGAAGAGATTCAGTGTTTTACTGCAGAAATTATTCATGTTTCTGTTCATCCAGTTATTATTTAATGTATATTCAGCTGACAAACACTGTGATAAAGATGAGTAATAAATATATCCATAATAAATCTCTGGAATTATACACTGTAATAAATAAAACATTGTAATCACGAGAGCTTTAGTTGAGATAATGAACACTTACTCGAGGCTGAAACAACATTATTAGTTATTCTAATGTTGAATTAAGTTGTGATATAATATTATTTTACAGAATCTGTTGCAATAAATTGATTCCCTCAAAAACTGAAGATCCACTGATCAATAATAATAATAATAATATTATTATATAGTGAGATAAGTGGATTTGACCTCTGTGTTTGTATTAAAGTGTGTGATTGCTTTAGATGATTATGACAGTCATGAATAATGACGAGCATCATAATCCCCTTTATAACCAGAACATGCTGAACGTGTGTCTACTGAAATATTAATATACAGTGTGTGTGTTTCTCTGTGGATGATGAATCAGTGTTCTCATACAGAGACTATATCGCTGTCATCCGAGAACTTCACATCAAAATATTATAATCACTACTTATTATTATAATCACAACACTCAATGGTATTTAATGTAAAGAGGACAGGATAACTAACTCATCCCTGTGGAACACCTGTGCTTATACATTATTCCTCTGATAAAGTGTGATTGAGTCACAAATGAAAAATACCACTTAATTAAAAAATAATTCACATTTAACATCTGCAATATCTGAATTAAAAGGTGGGGCTTTATTGCATTAAAAGCAGAACTAAAATCAACAAATAATAGCTGTGCATAAGATTTTGGATTTTCCAGATGTTTAGTAATAAAATTAATCAAAAGTGCTATTAATCAAAAGTGTCCCTCTCAAACAAATATCAATGATAATATTGTGGTCAATAAAACAAAATGCATTTGATTATTAGTAGCCTAATTTCATTTAAAGACTTCTTTTAAAAACATTAAAAAAAAATCTTAGCGATCCCAAACTTGTGACTGGTAGTGTATATATATATATATATATATATATATACACATTTATAACATTTCTCAGATTCTCCCAGCTGTGTGTAAATGTATAACCTCAACTATACATACAGGATACCTGGAAAACTACAAACACTGCAACATGCTGATAAACATATGTTACAGCAAAACTAATGAGCAAAACTATTCCATATTTCACTATTATGTCATTTATTTCCATGATTTGTCATGGCCTGGAATTCACAATTTGATATTTCCCTGTTATTTCCAGGTTTTCCACGAGCGTGAATCAGAGAATCAATGGCATGAGGGATCGAACGCCTCAAACATCATGTCAATAAGAGTGTGTGTGTAATCCTGAAGAGAAGATGAAGAGCTGAGAGAGTCTGTGAGGGAGAGCGATAAAGACACGCCAGAAACACACATGTCTGTATAACGTCACTAATGTAATGTTAATATGGTGAGCTATCATGGATAATTGAGTATCCTGTGGATCGTAGGAGGATCTGTCCTGTGTTTAAATCACTCGATGGCCTGAGACTGAAGAAACTAAAGACTTAATCAACTCATGACTTTTATTTTTACACTTTTATTTTTCTCTCTTTCTCATGTAAAACACATGCGAATAAAATCTGCTTTATAAACTGGCCTTGTCTATGGAAGTAACTGATAAATCAGGTCTGATATTATGGTTTGTATATTTTGTAACTTTAGCTCCATTAATCTGGTAAAACATTATTTCACAGCTCATATCTGTCACTGACTCTTGATGGAAGGAAATACTTACAGTAAATAATATAGAGGAGGTTTAGCAGGAGTGTCATTATAAAGAGGATTATAATCATGACACCTTCAGATCCGGTGTAATTCAGACTTTTGTCGATGGCAGATTTAAACAGAACTGGAATAAAGGAAGAGAAACAACAACAATTACTAACATAGAAAAACTAAATATTAATACAGATCAGAGGAATTATATAAACCCTTCTCATTTAAACAGATGCTTTAATACACAACATTACAACACAGTCTCTGTCAGATCCTGACCCTTGACCTTTGTGCTGATGATGACCCCTGACCCTGACATGACCCTGACACATTCTGAGATGATATTCAGAAGTAGCTTTAGCTTCAGTCTGTCACTAGCATGATATCGACTGTAATCATGAATGCACTGTTTTCATAATGAAGCGGTGACGATTATAAATGTGTTCAGTCACACAGAGATTCAGCGCTGAACATGTTGATATACTGACAACAACACAACAGTAACACAAGACACTTCACAGTATTAATGTCATGGGTTTAAGATTTCCTGCTGGATATTGAGAATATTACATCATTTAAATGTAATTATTGTTCAACTGTTAATGTACATTAATGTGTTTATGATAATGACTGTGGATTTACATTTGGATTTATTTACCTGAGTAAAAAACAGCTGAGAAAACAACATATTCTGTGTCATAACTGTCATACTGAACCCATGTTTTAATCTTGCCTGTAAAACAGAAAATATGAAATAGTTTAATTCACAATATAAATTTACAACAGCAACACAATGAAACACAAATATCAATAAAACACTGAACAATTTTTAATGTAAAATTGATTGGCTTTACAGTCAGTTTATGTGAAAAGAATATGTGTATTATAATTCATATACTATATAAATAATAATAAATCCTCCATACCTGTGAAGTTATTGACATACGGAGCCGTCCAGAGCAACATGAGAGGCCTCAGAAAATAAAGAGCAGAACAAAAGACCGACTCAAACACAGATCCTGAAACACAACCACACATTACTGTACATCTACACAGATATATTAATAATACATCATAATTCATTGATAAACCATCAGTCCTGAAACACTGACCTTCAGAAAAACCCCAGAGGACAAAAGCAAGAAACATCAGAATATTTGGACAGAAGACGAGAAACATCTGAAGACGAAAGCCTGAGTCTGAGAGAAGAGACACAATAACACATGATCAGTTCATCAGTTATTATTATATTTAATAATTATTTAGACTATTCTTATCAGTAATTCAGTTTTATTTAAAACACACATCTCTGTTCTTTATGACCATTACATTTATGACTGAATGAAACATAATATTATAAATAACTGAACACTGATGAAGGATAGAAGAGTTGCTCTTTTCTTTTCTGTTGACTCACCCTGTAGTCTCAGCAACACTTTTATCTTGGTTGAAAATGTCCTGCGATTCTGAGGTAAGCCACTGTAAACTGTACATGTGTATTGTCCTTCATCTCCAGCTCTCAGATCATCCAGACGGAGGGAGAAGTTTCTGTGTTTAATCTCCTCAGTAAAGAAATGAGCTCTATCCTGATAATCCTGCTGCTGTTTCTCTGCTCCATCTTCATACAGATGAACTAAAGTCTCTGAGTCTGATCTTCTCCATTCCACCTTCAGATCCTCCATTCTAGAGGGTCTTTCTTTATAACAGGGCAGAACCACTGAAGATCCCAGAGGAACAGGTGTGTGAAGACAAGCTTCCACAGTGAATCCTGAAAATGAAACATTTATGTGAAATGTTAAGGCAAAAAAAAAAAAAAAGAGGTCTATTCTGTAAAACAAAAACTGCATTAAAAAGGCCAAACATTTATCAAGGGTTAATAAACCGTCACAGAAGGTTACGTTTGCTTTCACTTCTGAATTGACAGCAGTGAGAGAACTGAGGCCTGATCCGCTCATCATCCAGTCACACACAATCACATGACATGTCCTCAAGTCTCTCTTGAATCTGATCAGCTGTACAGTAGCTTTGCACAACAGTAAAGGACACACAGGGGTTTTTAATCACCCGTCTGAGAAAATCACCATCAATATTTCTATTGAAGAAGAAATAATCACTGGATTCAGTTCATGTAAAGTTTGTTAATGACATTCAATCTTTGAAAGATAATCAGAGTTTGTTCAAGGCACTTTATGAAACTAGATATCCACAGTTTCATTTGCTTTGTTTTCTGAATTATAAATGTGAAATAATTATTTTCTGTTCTGTACTTGTGATACTTTCTACTCGAGTCTCTGAACATTTTCTTTTTTTCCTGTGTGTTCTCTGTGCAATCACTCATGAACGCCAAAGCAACATTTAAAGAGCTATTCTCCACATCAGTCTATAATTGTGGAATAATGAGTTTCTGATGAGAATAGATGTAGTTCTCACAGGTAAAAAACACCATAATTCCTTCCACTAATTAGGATTATATTATCTGCTAGTAGCTTTTGTATACATTTAATTTCTTGATTTCTTGTCTGAGTGGGAATTGACTTTCCATAGAGACTCAGATGTACAAACCCAGAACCAGCTGATAAAGATGCAGGTGCTCATTCAAAATTAAGTTGATGTATATAATTAATAATAAATGACCAGCCCAGACAATTATAGTTATCACTTAAATGCATCAAACTAATGTTATTAAAAATCTGGAAAAAATATTTTTAGTGTAACTATATTGCTTAATATATTCACAGTAGTCATATATTGATCAGGAGTTCAACAGCAGTGGTTTCTTTCTTTTCTTTTCTTTACACTTACCCAGTTTCATCTCTGTATCGGTTGAAAACACACACTCCTCGCCCCTGTAAACTTTACATCTGTAAACTCCTTCATCTCCAGCTCTCAGCTTCTTCAGACGGAGGGAGAAGTTTCCGTCTTTAATCTTCTTATTGGAGAAATGAGCTCTTTTGTGAAAGTCCTTGTGCTGTTTCTCTGGTCGACTCTCTCCATCTTCATACAGATGAACTAAAGTCTCTGTTCTTCTCCATTCCACCTTCAGACTTTTCTGGAACAAGCTTTTGTCAACCTGACAGGGCAAAACCACTGAAGATCCCAGAGGAACGAATTTATCAGTCACCCAGAACCCTATAAAGGAATACAAACATGTACATAACTCAAAACACACCATTACACTAACACTTAACACTTGCATAACAGCTGGTCGATTAACATGCTATTAATGAAATTATCTGTTTTCAGATTTTTAATTTTAAGCATGAATTAATTCAATAGCAAACAATCCGAGATATGTTTCAAATCGCTCTTAGAGGTGGTGAAGGAAAACTTTTCTAGTATTATATCAGAAAATAATACTGTCATTACCATATCCTGCACAAGTGATCATGTGCATTTATTTCCTTAAGAATCTATATTTGATTTAACCTATAAAAAATAATCAGTCTAAAGTAGGTTGATGTAATGTACCAATGTAATGTATCATTGATTCAATCATATTAAATAATCATATAAAAAAAGATATTTAATTTGATATTTAACTTTCATTTAGATGTAATGATAATAATCATATTTTTAGATCACCTGACAAAACATTTTTACAGTGTATTTTTACAAGTATTTCATTTTAACAGAATATGTGTTCAGTGAAGCTATGACCATGTGTTTCTACAACCGTTCTGACAGTGGAGTTCATACTGTCTAATACTGTAAATCATACAGAATGGTGTCTGCACTGGTATATGCAATAATCCCATTTACTGTACACTGCTGTAGATTCTTATCATGCAGACTTATATTTCTTGCCCTAATGTTCTTACAGTCACTGAACTGCAGGTGATTTTAGGGGTTTACAATAATCATGTTTGTGAACAGAGAGTAAGCGGTCAGCTGATAACATATATGACATCTGAATATGTATTTGTAATCCTAAGTATACAGATATAGCTCTGATTATATAAATATAAATCCTGAATATATAGTTATAAATATATATTCAGATGTTATAACTACATATTCAGGTATATTGAGTTATCCTGTCTCAAACATATAATATTGATGCAACACTGAATAATCAAACCAGATGAAACCTGTTCTGTACTGTATTGTTGATTAACTATAAAGAGTCGAGTTTGATTTGTTTGTATCGGTTTACTTACTCAGATCCACAACTGTCTTGGCTGAAAACACACAATCTCTCTTGTTGTGAACTGTACATGTGTATTGTCCTTCATCTCCAGCTCTCAGCTTTTTCAGACGGAGGGAGAAGTTTCCATGTTTAATGTGATCAGTAAAGAAATGAGCTCTATCCTGATAATCCTGCTGCTGTTTCTCTGCTCCATCTTCATACAGATGAACTAAAGTCTCTGAGTTTCCTCTTCTTCTTTTCCACTCCACCTTCAGATCTTCAGTTAGTAAGTTTGGAGGAACATGACAGGGAATAACCACTGAACCTCCCAGAAAGACACTAACACTGCAAGATGTTTGCACAATCAAACCTGAGAAGGAAAAGATGTTTCATTTCAGATGTGAGATAAATGTTGAGGAATAATAACCTCACTAGACTCTGTCTAGGCTGTTTTAATCACAGTAAATACAGCTGCATATACAGTAGAGCCAGATGTTTGTGACACTGTCAGAAAGACATGAGCATAAATGGGTTGTTCACACTGACAGTGATTAAATCACCAGAGGTCTCGAGGTCACTGTGCTTTTGGTCACTGTAGAATAAAACTGCATCATGTCAGATCACTGTCACACTCACATTGGTAGTCAACACATTTTGGAACCATGATAATGTTGAGAATAACGGTCTGTCATTAATAAGTAACTAGGAAGTAACGCTGGACTAATGAGTAGTTCTACATTAACACTTCAGCTACTGAAATTAACTCACATAGAAACAGGCTTAACTAATCAGTAAGTAATATCACATTTAGGACTGAGATAATTCCTTATTAATCAATAATTACTGAATGAGATTAGCCTCATTAATAACTAGCAACTAACTATGACAAATTACAAAGAATTACCAACTAATTACTAATCACAACATTAACGTGTGTAACGGTCACCAGCTGGAGTGCCCTTGAGAGCCACCAGAGGGCACTCCACATAAGACTATTATCACTCACTAACTACATTTCCCAGAACTCACTGCCCGGACTCATCATCACTTATCACTGATCACATTCACCTGTACCTCATTCACTGATTGCATTCACCTGTGTCTCATCATCCTGTTAGTCTCAGTCTATTTATACCAGGGGTGCCCACACTTTTTTGCTTGATGATCTACTTTTAAAATGATCAACACAATGAGATCTACCAACTACCAACTAAAAAACACAGTTTAATAAAAAATAAAATAAAAAAACACTTCAAATGCTTGTAGCTACTACAGTAGTAGTACTGCATGTAATCTTGTAATTAAGGAGAAAAATAATAATAAATGTTCATTGTTGATATTCAATTTTAACACTAAACTCAAAATACCTACAACATTTTGCCTTATTCTGATGACTAGCACTGACTGGAATCAGACAGTTTTATATAATCCGGGCAGATGTTGCTGATAGCTAGTCTCAAACAGACCTCCACATTGTCATCAGTCATGGTGGACCGGTGTTTTGATCATTTTCAAACAGTTTATTTTCAAATGGTTGGAATTTATGAATGAATGAATGGCATTTGTGTACGCTACCGATTCCGAATACTGTTAGCTTCACAATTTCGCGCTCTGTTCTCCGAAGCTCTTGATCTGGAAAGCAGAAGCAGGCTAGTTGTCATGACAACCGAATAAACAAAAATCGCGCCTGGTAAAAATTCATTCGTCAATTGCAAGTTATACAGAAACTAAAAGTAGGAAGGACAATGCTATATTTATTTTTATTCACATTTAACAAAAGCATATTTTAAAATTATGTGCGATCTACCAGCATTGTCTTTGCGATCGACTGGTAGATCGCGATCAACCTATTGGGCACCACTGATTTATACCATGTTTATTCATGCACTCACCGCAAAGTCTTGTTAAGTGTTACACTGCATTTCTGAGCGTTTCCCTGGTTTTCTTGTTTCTTGGTTTATGATATCTTGCCCTGTTCCCTGGATTACTCTCTTGCATCTGGTCCCTGCCTGTTTGTTTGTTTTGTTTGTTTCTTTGTTTTGACTGCCTGCCTGTGTTTGACCCTAGCCTGTACATTGGATTACGCCTCTGGATTTCCCCAGCCAATAAAGCTGCATTTGGATCTAACCTTCGTGTCTTGGAGCAGTTCGTGACAACGTGTCTGAGATGTGTGTGATTGTCTTTATTTTACTCTAAAGATTAGGGGTGTAACGATTAGTTTTAACAACGATTCGATTCGTATCGCGATTCGTGGTTGTCCATACGATTCAAGGACGATATTGGTTCAGTAACGATACGATCCGATACGATTCAGTGACTTGAAATCGATTCAGTGACTTTTTAGCCAAAAATTCTTGAAAGAGAATCAGGTATCAATTAATTATGCGCGTGCAATTAAAGAGTGCAGCCTACGAGCACAGTATAACGATGACAGGACATGAGATTTCGTTTTTCTGAGGTGAGAGACTTTATTTCGTTACAAGTTATAAAAATAATGATAGAATAATGACACGGACATATAGCCTGACAACATCATCAGACCGCAGATACTGAATCTGGACAACACGTTTTTTTTCTAATTTAAAACGTATACGACGTTGCATGCTTGTAGTTTATTTTGTGCTTTATATATAGGCTAGTGAAACGATATAAGCCTGCAGTGCGCGCCGCCGCATTTGCTCGTGCAATTGAAGAGTGCGCGCTACTACAGTTCAGCGGCTGAGAGGACAGGAAAGTCCGTTTTTCTGAGGTGAGACACTTTGCGCTGCTTGTCGTCTTTGCACTGCTGCTGGCGCGTCACGCATGGCGATCACGTCACAGATAGGCAGACTGAATCGAGTAACGGTTAACGCCTTTATCATTAAAAGTGCTAAGAAAAAAACATCCTTATAAAGTCTGACGTGCTTAAATCCAATGCGTTATTTCATAGTATCGATACAATCGATTCATTACCTTTTAAAACGATGTTAGATCGATATGTCTAGATCGATATAACTTGCCGAGCACAGATTGAGTTGGATCATTAAGAATATAAATCGATACATCGATGTAGTTGATGAATCGTTACACCCCTACTAAAGATGGTCATAAAATGCATCACTAATTACTCTAGTTATCTGGACCATCATTTTAAAGAGAAAAAATGCTTTGAATCTATTGACAATGACGAATCAGAATATTGACGATGACTGATGCAAATCAGAAACACAAAAACACACTTCACTCAAAGAAAAGAGAGTCATCTTTCCCCCATTACTGTACACAATACTGATGAGCAATCTGTCTATAGGTTTGGCTATAGTTTTCCTGAGTTTAGCTACTAGTAACACATTTGATGATATAAATTCAACAATACTTTAACAGCTGCTACCAGAAATGTCTTTATGTTTTATCATTTATGTCTTATCTCATCTTGGTGTTGTATTTGTCGAAATATGAATAACTAATGATAACTCAAATGAGTTTAACTTGACATCTAAAACAAACTTTTGACTTCTTGACTTTTTCTGTAAATAAATAAATCCATAGTAAAATCAGCAGCAGCTGTAAGATTTACACACTCAATAAACACTCATTATTATGATGATGTTATTATTATTATTAGGTTCAAACTCATTTCCCACAGAATAAATCAGAATATGTTCCTGTTATAACTGTACCTTCAGTCTGAGATCTGCAGTAGATCAGACAGCAGAGCAGAAGTGCAGATCCAGATGCAGAGATACAGAGAATCAGCATTATTATGTGGAGAGCAGAGAAACCTGTCAAACACACACACTTATTAATGCTGTTATTGTGCAGTTCCTTATATATATTGCACAAATGTGTCCCTAAGATGTGATTTAGTAGGAACACACACGCATTTAGCTAAAAGGAGACATTCAATAGATTTCTTCTGTTTTATAGACATTTATAAATACCAACCCTCACTTTAGCAAGCTTTGACAATATTGAATAAAAGGTCTAAATGTAAACCATCATTGTAAAACTTTAACTAAATATGATCTTATTATTACATTTATATTATTACATTTGCAGATATTTTTCTTGTGAATAACATTTTGCATGGTATGGCTCCACCTCCACTTAAAGGGATAGTTCGGCCAAAAATAATATTAAACCCATTATTTACTCACCCTCAAGCCATTCGAGATGCATATGTCAATCATTTTTCAGACGAACACATTTTCAGTTATTTTAAAAAATGTCTTAGATCTTTCAGTGGTTATAATGTCAAGTTATGGGGTCCACCTCCTTCAAGTCCCAAAAATGTGCATGCATCCTTCACAAAAGTAATCCATCCGGCTCCAGGGGGATAAACGAAGGCCTTCTGAGGGTAATCCGTGCGGTTTTGTCGTAAAAATATACATATTTAAAACTTTATAAATGAAAGGGCAATTCCACGCAAAAATGTCACATCCATAACGCCAACTAAATACCATGCCATTGTGTTGGTGTTATGGACGTGACAGTTTTGCGCAGAATTGCCCGAAAATAACTGGTAATCCATGTGGTTTTGTCATAAAAATATACATATTTAAAACTTTATAAATGAAAATAACTGGTAATCCGTGCGGTTTTGTCATAAAAATATACATATTTAAAACTTTATAAATGAAAATAACTGGCTTCCGGTAGCGGTATTCGTTTATCCCCCTGGAGCCAGATGTATTACTTTTGAGAAGGATGCATGCACATTTTTGGGACTTGAAGGAGTGGACCCCATAACTTGACATTATAACCACTGAAAGATCTAAGACATTTTCTAAAATAACTGAAAATGTGTTCGTCTGAAAAATGATTGACATATTTGTCACAGGTCGGGATGGGCCAAGCCGGACTGCGCCCACCCCTGAACCAGGACCACCCTGAGGAACGTGTCAGAGACGAGACGGAAACAGAATTCAAGGGAATAACAGTTCTTTTTATTAAAGTTAAAAATAATTTGAATAACCTAAGCTAAAATCTTCCTTTCCTCTTCTTCCCCAGAATCGAGGCAATGCAGCAGTCTCCGGGGCCCACTCCCACGCCGGTACAAGGTTCGCAATGGCCTGTGATGGATCGATGGATTTCCACAGATGAGTATGCGGTCGGAGCTGTTCCTCTTCCCACGCTAATGCAGGGGCCGCAGGGACCTACGACGGACAGGTGAGTTTTCACAGGTGAGTAGACAGTAGGGGCCCTTCCTCTTCCCACGCCGCTGTAGGGTTCACAATGGGATGCGGTAGGCAGATGAGTTTCCACCAGTGAGTAGATGGTCAGGGCTCTTCCTCTTCTCACACCGATGCAGAGTTCACAGGGACCAACGACGGGCAGGTGAGTTTCCACAGGTGGGTATACAGTCGGGGCTAGTCCTCTTCCCACACTAATGCAAGGTTCACAGAGGCCCACGACGGACAGGTGAGTTTCCACAGGTAAGTAGACAGTTGAGACTCTGGGGCTGCAGCAGACTCGAGTCAACAGGCTGAACGGAGCTTCTCTAGGACAGACCGTTAGGACAGACAGAGTCAGCTTCAACAGCAGTATATAGACCTCACGTGTGTTGCCGGGGACAGGTGACTTCACACCATGCAGATGGGCCGGGGGCTATAGCAGACTCAAAGGCGCAGGCCGAGCGGAGCTTCTCCTGGACAGACAGAATCAACATCAACAGCAATATACAGCTCTCACGTGTGTTGCGGGGGACAGCTAACTTCGCACCATGCCGATGGACTTGGGGTTGTAGCAGACTCGAAGTCACAGCTGAGCAGAGCCGCTCTAAGACAGACAAAATCAACTTCACCACAGTATACAGTTCTTACGTGTGTTGCAGGGGACAGATAACTTCACACCATGCAGATGGACCTGGGGCTATAGCAGATTCAAGTCGCAGGCTGAGTGGAGCTTCTCTAGAACAGACAGAATCAACTTCAACAGCAGTATACAGTTCTCACGTGTGTTGCCGGGAACAGATAACTTCATACCATACAGATGGACTTGGGGCCGTAGCAGACTCAAAGTCGCAGGCTGAGCGGAGCTTCTCTAGAACAGACAGAATCAACTTCAAAAGCAGTATACAGTTCTCACGTGTGTTGCAGGGGACATATAACTTCACACCATGCAGATGGACTTGGGACCGTAGCAGACTCAAAGTCGCAGGCTGAGCGGAGCTTCTCTAGAACAGACAGACTCAACTTCAACAGCAGTATACAGTTCTCATATGTGTTGCGGGAGACAGATAACTTCACACCGTGTAGGTGGGCTTAGGGCTGCAGCAGACTCAAAATCAACAGGCTGAGTGGAGCCTCTACGAAGACAAACAGAATCAACTTCAACAGCAATATACAATTCTCACGTGTGTTGCAGGGGGCAGATAACTTCACACCGTACAGGTGGGCTTAGGGCTGCAGCAGACTCCAAGTCAACAGGCTGAGCGGAGCTTCTCTAGAACAGACAGACTCAACTTCAACAGCAGTATACAGTTCTCATGTGTTGCGGGAGGCAGATAACTTCACACCGTGCAGGTGGGCTTAGGGCTGCAGCAGACTCAAAATCAACAGGCTGAGTGGAGCTTCTACGAAGACAAACAGAATCAACTTCAACAGCAATATACAATTCTCACGTGTGTTGCAGGGGGCAGATAACTTCACACCGTACAGGTGGGCTTAGGGCTGCAGCAGACTCCAAATCAACAGGCTGAGCGGAGCTTTTTCTAAGACAGTCAGAACCACTACTTCAAAACAGAGAGGTTAGTTTGACTTACAGATGCTGTTCCTTCTAGTCCTCAACAGATGGAACCGATCGACATTATTAAGCTCCAGTTACTGACAGTAGACCAGCATGGCACGAGGGGAGTGCACGGCAAGAGAGAATAAATCTTCCACACACACACGGCAATTTCACTCCAAACATGCAACGTGAAGGGGGAAACGTCAATTTAGGCACTGCAATCCACTTCAAATAAGTGCAGATAAGGCCAGCACTCACCCAGGGGTCTCCGTGCCACAAGCAACGAGCTTCAATGTTGGGAAAAGGATGTTTCAGGGTTTTACTCCACAGACATGGACAGGATTCACATCACCGTTCCAACACGGGGGAAGAGGGTAAGAGATCGAACATGAATCAGTATAATTCACTCAGTGACATTTCGATAGCACAATCAAAGCACTCCAATCCACCTCAAATTCAGTGTTGAAACATGCAGGTACGAGATACGATGGTCGATTACTTATCTCTCTCCCTTCCAGGCAAACGGTGTGTTTTCACAACTCTTCCACACTCCTCGCGTCCCCTCCAGCAGCACTTCCCTTTGCACACCACAACTCTTCTCTGCAACACTCAATAGAACGACTTCTCACAGGAGAGAACCACACGCAGTCTCTCTTCACTGGCTTTTTATCTCCTTCTCAATGCCCACATGGCTTCATCATGGCTCTAGATTAATCTCTGACACCTGGTGTCAATCTCCTCATCCCGGTTGGCAGGGCAACAGATATACACTTACACGGGGGAGTGGTGTTTCCTTATTATTGTACCGGAGGGGACACAATTGCGGCGAACTTTAGTTCCGCCCTCCTTTGTCACACCGTGACATACTCCCCCGCCAAACCGTTCTAGTCCCGAGAACGGGAGCCGGACACCCAGTCTCCATATCTAGCTGGGGGCCGACCTCGGTTCTCCCGCTGGGGCCGCCTGGGTGGAGAGATAGGCTCTTCAGGCCGTGGCTCTATGCCTAGTCCCCTCGGGACCACCGCCCATCCCACCAACTGGGGCATCCATGCTGTTTCACCGGGGGGTTTCTCGGCAGCAGGAGTCGGATAGTTCGGACAGGGGCGAATCAGGTTGCGATGCAACACCCGCTCTGGACCGGCTCTCCCTTCGGGACGGATGGCATAAACCGGCTGGTCTGGGCGTGGTTGCCGCTGAACTACATAGGGCTGTGACTCCCACCGGTCGCTTAGTTTGCCCTTCCCCTGGCGACGGTTGTCCCTTACCAATACTCTCTCCCCTGGTAGTAGCGGTGCTTCCCGAGCCGTCCGGTCGTATAGCCTTTTGTTCTTCGTTGCAGCCCGATTGATCTGATCCGAGACCTGCTCATAAGCCGACTGAAGGCGCTGGTGGTGCCTGGTCACCCAATCGGTCAGACTGCTCCCTTCTTCCGCTGCCATGGTCCCCAAGAGCAAATCAGTTGGAAGCCTCACATGCCTTCCAAACATCAGGTAAGTTGGGGCATAGCCCGTAGTACTGTGTACGCTATTGTTGTATGCCTGAACTAATGCTGGAAGTCTGTCGGCCCAATGGCCCTGCTGGTCCTCCTCCAGGGTCCCCAGCAGGCTCAGCAGCGTCTGGTTAAATCTCTCACACCCCCCGTTCCCTTGGGGGTGATAAGGGGTCGTATGGGTCTTCTTCCCTCCATACAGCTGGCACAGCTCGTGGATCACCCTGGACTCAAAGTTAGGCCCCTGATCAGAATGGAGTACTTCGGGACACCCGAACGGCTGGATTACGTACTTCCACAGGGCGTTGGCGGTGGTAATGGCAGTCTGATCTAGGGTCGGAACGGCCCAAGCGTACTTCGTGAACAGGTCCGTCACCACAAGGATATACTGGATCCGGTCCACCGGCCGACCCAGGGTCAGATAGTCCATAGCGACAATGTGCAAGGGTGCCTTGGCCTGAATTGGAACCAGGGGAGCTCGTACCTCTTTCTTGGTCTTAAACAATATACAGCGTGGACACTTCTGTAGATAGGCCCTCGTTGTGCCCTCCATTCCGGGCCAGTAGAAGTGTCGCCGTAATAAGGCTGTCGTCCTCTCCTGCCCTTGATGCCCCATCCTGGTGTGATAGGCTTCCAACAACGCTGGCCAGCGGCCCTCGGGGACCACCACCTGACAGACCCTGTCACCCCACTTGGGATCTTGAAGGGCCCTGCAGATCACCCCTTCCTTCAAGTAGAGTCTCTCTCTCTGGCCCAACAGTCCTCGCACTGTCCGGGTCTGAGCTCGGCATTCCGCACCGTCGGGCCATGCCTTCCGCCTCAGCCAAGTCCGGACCACCAGCAGATCCTCGTCCTCGCCCTGCCATACCCTCCAGCGCTGCGGGTCCCATCCCCAACAACCCGGGGGTTCTTCCAAAGGCTGGCCTGGTGCCTCCACAATCCCCACCATTAGTCCTTCGTCATGTCCTGCTTCATGAGCCAATACCGGGCCCGATGATCCTTCCTCTGGCAGCCTAGATAGGACATCAGCGTTGGTATGTTCCCTCCCTGGCCGGTATTGGAGCTGGTAATCGAAGTTCGCCAGTTGTGCCACCCATCTCTGTTCTACCGCCCCCAGCTTGGCGGTCTGCAGATGTACGAGCGGATTATTGTCCGTAACCACTTGCACCCTGGCTCCCCACAGGTAATCTTTAAATTTTTCACTCACCGCCCATTTCATTGCCAGCAGCTCGAGTTTAAAGGAACTGTAGTTGGCGTCGTTTCTCTCGGTGGGGTGCAGGCTTCGGCTCGCATAAGCGATTACCCTCTCCTTTCCTTGTTGCTTCTGAGCCAGGACAGCTCCTAAGCCCAGGTTACTGGCATCTGTGTACAGGATGAAAGGCTGTGTGAAGTCGGCATAAGCCAAAATCGGGGCCTGTAGTAACTCCTGTTTGAGCCTCTGAAAGGCCTCCTCACACGCCGGATCCCACTGGATCGATGGCGACCCTCGACCCCGAACTCGTCCTGTACCTCCCAGCAGCTGATTGATTGGCTTGGCGATTCTGGAGAAGTCTTTAATGAATCGCCTATAATATCCGACGAAGCCCAGGAAGGATCTCACCTGCCGTACCGTCTTAGGGGTGGCCCACCCCTGCACAGCCGCCACCTTCTCCGGATCGACAGAAATCCCTCCAGCACTCACAATGTGGCCCAAGAATTTTACCTCCTTTCGGAAAAGCTGACATTTATCCGGCTGGAGTTTCAGCCCGTACCTTTCCAGGGAGAGAAAGACCTGTTCCAGGTGTTGGAGATGGGACCCGAAATCCGGAGAATAGACGATCACGTCATCGAGGTAGACGAGCGTGGTCTCCATTAGTTGGCCGCCCAAGCAACGCTGCATGAGCCGTTGGAAGGTGGCTGGGGCATTGCAGAGGCCAAAGGGCATCCGGTCCCACTCATATAACCCAAAGGGGGTAGTGAACGCAGTCTTCTCCCTGTCCCGCTCATCCACCTGGACTTGCCAGTATCCGCTGGCCAGATCGAGTGTCGAATACCAAGCTGCTTGTGTAAGGCTGGTGAGAGAATCTTCTACTCGGGGCAGTGGGAAAGCATCCCTCTTGGTCACCTGGTTGAGCCGCCGGTAGTCCACGCAGAACCTCCAAGAACCGTTTTTCTTCCGTACCAGTACTATCGGCGCGGCCCAAGGACTGCTGCTCTCCCGGATAATTCCCTTATCCAACATCCCCCTCAAGAGGGTGCGAACCTCTGAGTACAGGGTCGGAGGCACGGGTCGATAACGCTCCCTGCTGGGTGTGGCCTCTCCGGTCGGGATCTGGTGCTTAACTGCATCCGTACGGCCGTAGTCCTCGTCGTGGGTAGAGAACAAATGTTGCCATTTCGTCAAGAAGCATTGGAGTTGTTGGACTTGGTCCTCTTTCAATCCCTCTCCACGTAACGACTCTCCTTCCAGGTGTGTCGGCAGTCTTCCTCCAACCTCTTCCACGTGTCGACCCGTTTGTGCCAGGGCCACCTCTACCACTGTTGGACTTACTCGACAGAATTCCACTTCTCCCTGTTCTCGAATTTGATGGGGCTTCACCGAGGTAACTCGGGCTAGGCGTTGGTGGCGGTATAGGTGGATCGGGAAAGAATTTGTATTTCGGACTCTAACTGAGACTCGGCCTCTCCTTGCGGACGCCAGCCCCCGAGCAACTTCCACCTTGGGGCCATCCGGGTAGGGCTCCACCAAAACCCACTCCTGGGGGCTATAAAGCCGAGAGGGCACCCTGGCCCAGACCACGGCTTCACTTCGAGCGGGAACGGACAAGGCATAACGGCAGGCCACTCTCCCAGTACTCTCCCGTTCGCCCTGCTGCTCGGCCAGGCAAACCCGGCGACAATCGGCTCTCACCCGATCCCACTCCTGGCCATCTGATGACGAGGCAGCTCGCACTGGTCTGCCCCGGAACAGTTCCTCCCAACACTCAGAGATCACGTTCATGCCCAGTAGGGCCCGATGAGACCCCAGACAGCCATCTCGCACCACCACTACTCCCTTCTGGGGTACCACAACCCCGTGTATCTCCAGATCCATCACCAAATATCCAACGTATGGTATATCAAGTCCATTTGCCCCACGCAGGGTCAACCAGGGGGCTTCGGCCGTCGACCGACCCTGGGCACCAAATAACTCATGAGTCAGGCTCTCCGCAAACAAGGTTACTTGCGACCCGGTATCCAGGAGACATTGTACTTCCCGGCCGTTGACCTGAATCGCCACAACCGGGCAACGGCCCACCAGGTGTTCGTTGGGAAGTGTGGGAAGCTGAGGGTCTAACAAGGGGGTCCCGACCACTTGACCCACAGTGGCCGGACGCTCTAAAAACCCCCCTGCGATGCCCGTCTGGAGGAGCACTGACGGAAGTAATGACCCGGTTCTCCACAGTTATTGCAGAGAGGACGACCCTGTTCATCCCACTGGAATCGAGGCCCCAAAGGCCGAAATGGACGGCGTTCTGGGAGATGGCCCCCATCGGAGTACGCCCGCTCCCGTGGCGGAGGCAATGAACGGGGATGTTCTCGGCGAAGTTCTGCCACGAGGGACTTAGACAGTTCGGACAGTTGCTCACGTACGTCCTTCTTCAGCTCCTCCCGAAGGGCCTGTTTCCAGTCCGATATAGCAGGGGGCGGTGGAACACTAGTGGCGTTGGTGGCCAGACAACTGGGAGGGTCTACGCTCGCAGCATGGTCACGTTCAAGGGCTAAAGCTTCTCCACGCAGCTCTTCAAAAGTGAGGTCGGGTTCTCGTCGTAGTTGGACCCGCAGACTCTGACGCACAGGGCCTTCTCGTAATCCTAATAGAAACTGATCTCTCAACAGGACTTCCTCATCACCCAGACCGTGATCCTGTCTTCCTTTCAAACGGGAGAACTGTTCCCTCAACTGTAGTGTGAATGCACGGACATTTTGTCGAGGCCCTTGTCTACAATTGAAAAACTGCGTTCGCAGGACAGCTACCGGGGTGGTGTCTCCATATTGTCCCGTGAGAAATTCAAAGATTGCTTGGGCCGTCGTTCGATTTGCTTCCGGCGCTGCCTGTACCTCTCTTCTTGCTTCTCCTTCCAGGGAATTTAAAACAAACTGTACTTTCTGAGGGGCACTCAGACCTTGAAGTCCGGCTAAATACTCGACCTGAGCTTTCCAACATGACAAACTCACTTCTGATCCGGGGCCTCCATACTTCTGGGCCCACGGGGCTCCCATAAAAATCGCCATCGCCGATTGCCGCACTACTGGCTCTTCTTCTTCAGCCATCTCGCTCTGATCGCTCAACTCAAGGTGGTACCCTGCCGACTAACGCCAAATCTGTCACAGGTCGGGATGGGCCAAGCCGGACTGCGCCCACCCCTGAACCAGGACCACCCTGAGGAACGTGTCAGAGACGAGACGGAAACAGAATTCAAGGGAATAACAGTTCTTTTTATTAAAGTTAAAAATAATTTGAATAACCTAAGCTAAAATCTTCCTTTCCTCTTCTTCCCCAGAATCGAGGCAATGCAGCAGTCTCCGGGGCCCACTCCCACGCCGGTACAAGGTTCGCAATGGCCTGTGATGGATCGATGGATTTCCACAGATGAGTATGCGGTCGGAGCTGTTCCTCTTCCCACGCTAATGCAGGGGCCGCAGGGACCTACGACGGACAGGTGAGTTTTCACAGGTGAGTAGACAGTAGGGGCCCTTCCTCTTCCCACGCCGCTGTAGGGTTCACAATGGGATGCGGTAGGCAGATGAGTTTCCACCAGTGAGTAGATGGTCAGGGCTCTTCCTCTTCTCACACCGATGCAGGGTTCACAATGGGATGCGATGGATAGG
Source organism: Abramis brama (assembly GCF_963993115.1). Taxonomy (NCBI): domain Eukaryota; kingdom Metazoa; phylum Chordata; class Actinopteri; order Cypriniformes; family Leuciscidae; genus Abramis; species Abramis brama. Next base: position 53,976 of record NW_028155952.1, on the reverse strand, counting down.
TGAGTTTCCACCAGGGAGTAGATGGTCAGGGCTCTTCCTCTTCTCACACCAATGCAGAGTTCACAGGGACCAACGACGGGCAGGTGAGTTTCCACAGGTGGGTATACAGTCGGGGCTAGTCCTCTTCCCACACTAATGCAAGGTTCACAGAGGCCCACGACGGACAGGTGAGTTTCCACAGGTAAGTAGACAGTTGAGACTCTGGGGCTGCAGCAGACTCGAGTCAACAGGCTGAACGGAGCTTCTCTAGGACAGACCGTTAGGACAGACAGAGTCAGCTTCAACAGCAGTATATAGACCTCACGTGTGTTGCCGGGGACAGGTGACTTCACACCATGCAGATGGGCCGGGGGCTATAGCAGACTCAAAGGCGCAGGCCGAGCGGAGCTTCTCCTGGACAGACAGAATCAACATCAACAGCAATATACAGCTCTCACGTGTGTTGCGGGGGACAGCTAACTTCGCACCATGCCGATGGACTTGGGGTTGTAGCAGACTCGAAGTCACAGCTGAGCAGAGCCGCTCTAAGACAGACAAAATCAACTTCACCACAGTATACAGTTCTTACGTGTGTTGCAGGGGACAGATAACTTCACACCATGCAGATGGACCTGGGGCTATAGCAGATTCAAGTCGCAGGCTGAGTGGAGCTTCTCTAGAACAGACAGAATCAACTTCAACAGCAGTATACAGTTCTCACGTGTGTTGCCGGGAACAGATAACTTCATACCATACAGATGGACTTGGGGCCGTAGCAGACTCAAAGTCGCAGGCTGAGCGGAGCTTCTCTAGAACAGACAGAATCAACTTCAAAAGCAGTATACAGTTCTCACGTGTGTTGCAGGGGACATATAACTTCACACCATGCAGATGGACTTGGGACCGTAGCAGACTCAAAGTCGCAGGCTGAGCGGAGCTTCTCTAGAACAGACAGACTCAACTTCAACAGCAGTATACAGTTCTCATATGTGTTGCGGGAGACAGATAACTTCACACCGTGCAGGTGGGCTTAGGGCTGCAGCAGACTCAAAATCAACAGGCTGAGTGGAGCCTCTACGAAGACAAACAGAATCAACTTCAACAGCAATATACAATTCTCACGTGTGTTGCAGGGGGCAGATAACTTCACACCGTACAGGTGGGCTTAGGGCTGCAGCAGACTCCAAGTCAACAGGCTGAGCGGAGCTTCTCTAGAACAGACAGACTCAACTTCAACAGCAGTATACAGTTCTCATATGTGTTGCGGGAGGCAGATAACTTCACACCGTGCAGGTGGGCTTAGGGCTGCAGCAGACTCAAAATCAACAGGCTGAGTGGAGCTTCTACGAAGACAAACAGAATCAACTTCAACAGCAATATACAATTCTCACGTGTGTTGCAGGGGGCAGATAACTTCACACCGTACAGGTGGGCTTAGGGCTGCAGCAGACTCCAAATCAACAGGCTGAGCGGAGCTTTTTCTAAGACAGTCAGAACCACTACTTCAAAACAGAGAGGTTAGTTTGACTTACAGATGCTGTTCCTTCTAGTCCTCAACAGATGGAACCGATCGACATTATTAAGCTCCAGTTACTGACAGTAGACCAGCATGGCACGAGGGGAGTGCACGGCAAGAGAGAATAAATCTTCCACACACACACGGCAATTTCACTCCAAACATGCAACGTGAAGGGGGAAACGTCAATTTAGGCACTGCAATCCACTTCAAATAAGTGCAGATAAGGCCAGCACTCACCCAGGGGTCTCCGTGCCACAAGCAACGAGCTTCAATGTTGGGAAAAGGATGTTTCAGGGTTTTACTCCACAGACATGGACAGGATTCACATCACCGTTCCAACACGGGGGAAGAGGGTAAGAGATCGAACATGAATCAGTATAATTCACTCAGTGACATTTCGATAGCACAATCAAAGCACTCCAATCAACCTCAAATTCAGTGTTGAAACATGCAAGTACGAGATACGATGGTCGATTACTTATCTCTCTCCCTTCCAGGCAAACGGTGTGTTTTCACAACTCTTCCACACTCCTCGCGTCCCCTCCAGCAGCACTTCCCTTTGCACACCACAACTCTTCTCTGCAACACTCAATAGAACGACTTCTCACAGGAGAGAACCACACGCAGTCTCTCTTCACTGGCTTTTTATCTCCTTCTCAATGCCCACATGGCTTCATCATGGCTCTAGATTAATCTCTGACACCTGGTGTCAATCTCCTCATCCCGGTTGGCAGGGCAACAGATATACACTTACACGGGGGAGTGGTGTTTCCTTATTATTGTACCGGAGGGGACACAATTGCGGCGAACTTTAGTTCCGCCCTCCTTTGTCACACCGTGACATATGCATCTCGAACGGCTTGAGGGTGAGTAAATCATGGGTTAAATATAATTTTTGGCCGAACTATCCCTTTAATGAGTTTATTAGACAAAATCATAACTCATCTACTAGAGGAGATTGGACAATAACGGCCTTTTCCTATAGAGCAGCACACACCTGAATACTAAACCTACAGAAATATGAAATATTGCATCCTTTACTTCTTTCTCGTAATAAAGCATGTCTTCATAATTTGGAGTAGTGGTTTATTTCTGTCTTTCTGTGAAAGTAATTTAAATTCAAAGATTGCAGATTATCCCATGAGAAAGCAAATCATAAACGTATTTAATATAATGAAAAATGTATATGATAAAAAAACTAAACTACATAAATATTAAAACAATATATTGAATGTTTTTAATGTTATTTGACAAGGCAAAACTGTCCTTTTAATAATTTCATGCAAGTATTATGAAAAACAGAAATGAAACGAAGGATTAAACTGTGCTTTGTGTGTGACTGAAGTTACAGCTAACATGTGTCTATCGTGTCTCTCTTGAAGACCATCGTCCTAAACTGTGTGTGCCGCTATTAGCTGTGTGAACTCATCTGATCTCAGAGGAACTGACACTCTACACTCATTTCTTTGGATTTTTAATGCTGTTATAGAGCTGGTAAGTCCCGCCCATCCGTAAAACCCCAAGTGGACCTCTAGGTTGAAAAATCGTCAATGCAAGTGAATGTGAGAAAATAATTATTTTCTGGTCCCGTTTGAATTTTTCCATGAATGTGAACATATGTTGTCTGTGAATTTTTAATATAATTTTTCGTGTAAAGAATGCTACAATTTAGCGGGTAGAAGTTTGATACGGTTAGACTTTGTGTGAGAGCACTTTGTGGACTACAACTAGTTTTTACATCAGACGGGAATCTGAAGAAAGAACAGCCCATTTGGTTTGAATGTTGACATTTGGGTACAAAACACACAGGCATCTCGATCTGTCTCCATAGATTATCGCAGCATTAGCACCGTGATTTGACAAGTGGAGGGAAAATGTGTTATGGGGTGACGTCACATAGGCGACATGTAGTCTTTTTCGTTATGTCTTTTCCACAACTGCTAACCAAAGAATCTTACAATATACTGTCAAACTCGTAACATGAAAAATTATATAAAAAATTTATTCACAGACAACATATGTTCACATTCATGGCACAATTCAAACGGGACCAGAAAATAATTATTTTCTCACATTCACTTGCATTGACGATTTTTCAACCTAGAGGTCCAGTGGGGTTTTACGGATTGGCGGGACTTACCAGCTCTATTGTCCATTAAATAAATTAATTCACCTGAAATAAGTCAAAATCCCTTATGTAACGGGATTAGGTGATTGACAGCAGCGTTAGCCTATCAGCAAGTAGTATCTTCTATTTAAAGGCTGATTGGCTGTTACCTGGGATGTGTTGGCATGCTGTTTGGACATAAATGTGTGTTGGCAGTGTGTGTACACAACCACCCAATAGTAATAAAAATCCACTCACTCCTTTTTTATTAATCCCCATAAATCATCAGCAGTGTCTCCCAACGACCTGTTTTCAGAATGCTGTTTTAGTGACGCCACTAAGCACAGGCCCCGCCCACTGGTGTTGACAGACACTGCCGTTTCAACATAGACCCGCCCTGATCGAGTTCACAGCTGCTGCACTGATGAGAATGTCTCCCAAGCGTTGTAGGTGTTGTGTGGCTGGATGTATTATCCACATAATACATAAAGCTCTCTCTCGCGATCATAATACATAAAGCTCTCTCTCGCGATCATACTACATAAAGCTCTCTCTATTTACTGCCGAAATCTGAGGCAGCCGCTGAAGACGAGGTGGAATTATTTTGTTTTTAAAGAAAATGCTCCCTCAACTCAACCGAAATTCGTTTATGTACTTGCGCACTTCTTATAACTTACTGTGTTTACTCAGCTCTTACGGTGATTTTTCTGAAGTAAAACTGACGCTTCATCTTTTGTGTGATGTACAATAAACTTTATTAAACTCATCACCAGTATATGTTTGATCATCATTCGGACCTGGTCCGAAACAGCAGACTTGTAGGCTATTAATAATGGATACATACAAGCAGATGACAAATACGTTATAACCGTAATTAAACTACTAAACTATACCTGTTCCATCTCTATACAGCACTCTGACTCTGTAGGCATTATTGTCCGACTCCGGGTCGAAATGAACACCGTTACTGAGAGTTTCTGATATTATCATCATTCCATGAGATGAAATTGCCCTGAGAGACTAAGCGCGAGCTCATGAAGCTCCGCCCCCTGGGTCGTACAGCAGCAGCTTATTTGCATTTAAAGGGCACACAGTAAAATGACCCCAAAAAATGACAATTTAAACATGCTGTAAAAAATGATCTGTTGGGTATTTTGAGCTAAAACTTCATATGCACACTCTGGGGACATCAGAGACTTATTTTACATCTTGTGAAAAGGGGCATAATAGGGGACATTTAAAGCGCTGCGGTTTATACAGACGCGATCATCACCATTAATAAAAGGGGACTGCTCGTTTGATTCTTATCGTGGCGTTTTAGTGCCCTGCTGTGTCACATTTTTTCACATTCACATCTTTTCTTTATTTTTGTAAAACCAATTAACTGGTTATAGCTCTGGATGCATGTGATCAATCATCTATTAATGCAACTCTATTTGTGAGTGATCATCTACTGAGTTCAAGCTGTTTTTATCTCAGGTGACCAACTATTTGATCCTTCTAAGGTTTTATTGTTTTTTCTCCTTATTTCTGTTTGTTATTGATATTCATTGCTGTGAGGACTTGCTTCATTAGTGATGTCCATATTACCATTTCTATGTTCATTTCTATAGTTCGTTCTTTATTTATTTTTTTATTGCAGGAGTTGGGGTCTCATGGGTGGATTGCTCTTCCTCCCTGTGGTGGTTCTTCTTTATCGTGTGCGGTGTACACTGAGTGTTTGATAGTGTGATTAGACTGCACGGGTGTGCGTGTGTGTGGACGTGTGCCTCGTAAAACCGAACTTTACATTGATTCCTGCCGTTGGGAGCCTCAGCCCTGCCGGTATTATTTAGTTTTTGCTTTACATACACACATAACTGCTACATACTAAGTTAGGTTGTATTTTTTTCTTTTTTTTGTTTAAAGTGGGGTATCTAGTGTTTCTTGTTGGTTTTAGTGTCCAACATTTAAAACCATTTTTGTATTAATAAACATTTGTAATTTTTTGCTCTCTACTCGCGTCTCTTGTCTAATTCTATGAGGGAACTGAACCTGTGTGCTTTACTCAATTTTTGAGGGGTGAGTATTTCTTCTGGGGTTAACTCCTGGCATAGTTGGACTTTATGACTAGTAAAAACTTGGGCTTGTCTCTCAAAATTGCACCGCCACACTTTAATACATTTTGAATCTTAATAAACTGTATATACAACTGGACTGTGGCGAGGGGGTTGTGGTTCAGCAAGGTCTGCAGCGGGAGAGAGAGTCGGGAGACGAGCGCTGAGTAAATAGGTCAAGTGCAAAATAACAAACACGTGTCTTGTTGCAGTGACTGGCATGGAGAGACCGGATAAAAGCCACCGGGAAACGGGGAGATGAAGAGACTGGACTGAGGACTCGTGTGAGCTGAGAATGGTTGCCCCGCTGTGAACGGAGATGCTGATTGCTTTGATCTAAAGTGAACGTTTGTGGAAGTGTGTTCAGCGCCAGTTTGTTTTGTTTGTCTATTGAAAAAGGCATAATAAAAGTACAAGTCCAAGTCAGCTGACCCTGTCTTCTTCCTTCCTTGTTCTTAACATTGCTATATGCATGTAAATAATTAACTAAATTACACTTGTGTATTAGTGTTTTATGACTCACCCAGTTGCTCCAGCACTACAGTTGCATTGGCTGAATCTCTTCCAGCAAACACTTCACACATGTAAACCCCTTTATCCTCAGTTCTGACGCTCTTCAGTCGGACAGAGAAGTTTCCTTTGGGGATTTCAGCAGTGAAGAACTCAACTCTGTCTCTGTATCGCTCCTCTGATGAATCTGGAAAAGTCTCGTTGTTTTGGTAGAGCAGAACCAGAATGTCTTCATCTTCATTATCTTCATTGGTTTTCTTCCATGAAACCTGTTCAAAGTCTTCAGGTGTGATGTGAGAGTCTACAGAGCAGTTCAGAGTGACATCTTCACCCACAGACGCAGATATGGGCTGATCTGATCCTGAGACTAGCAAACGCTCTGAAAGAACAAACTGTGTAAATATCACATACACTCAAAGTATTTCTGAAGATCCATTTTAGTTCAGACTCACCAACATCTTTTATCTGAACCTCATTCTCTCCAGACTCCAGCTGAGTGTGAACTGTACATGTGTATTCTCCTTTATCTTCAGCTCTCAGATTGTCCAGACGGAGGGAGAAGTTCCCATGTTTAATCTCCTCAGTAAAGAAATGAGCTCTATCCTGATAATCCTGCTGCTGTGACTCTGGTCGACTCTCACCACCTTCATACAGATGAACTAAAGTCTCTGAGTCTGTTCTTCTCCATTCCACCTCCAGATTCTCCATTAGTAAAGGTTCATTAACATAACAGGACAGAATCACTGAAGATCCCAGAGGAGCAACCAGAGGACCAGAGGGACCGCGCACAGTCAACCCTGAAAACAAAGAGGGAAGAGAAAAGTGAAATAAAGCTGGTTTTGTAGTAAAAAAACGCTAATGACATTTTTAGCTGTCGAAATTTGCATCCCTATTTTTATATTGTAAAATTATATTCCTCCCTATTTTTCTAGTTTTACCCAATGCCAAGCACATACTGCATGATTTTAGCCCAGACTTTCACTCGCTATCAGTTGAAATTGCCGACAAATGCCTGAAATTAGGCAAATCGGTGCTCGTTTACATGAGTGACAAACACGCAATGTGTGCTATCAAATACCATCTAAGAGAAGCTTCTAGAAATAGAGGATCTTGCTCTATCTGTTTACCACTAGTGTATGCTGATGACACTTTATTCTTCTATACTAACTTGCGTCGTAGACTATGATTCAGTAAGTTTCATCATCATACAGTCTACATACACATCGTATCTAAGTTTATTTCATGAGTACAGTGATTTGTAATGATCTAATAGGATTATCAGTTAATAGTAGAGTCTGTTGCAGACATAAGGCTGTGTCTGAAGTCAGTTGTAGTTCTTGTTCATCTCTCCTTCAGTGATTCTGCTTGTTAAGAGCAGGTGTTCATCACTAATGCTCAATCATCACTTAATTACTGCATTAAGTCAACTCTTGAATGGTCTTAGGCCTTGTCCACACGGAGACGCGTTCTGCTGTACATGTAAAAAAAAAATTGTATCGTATTGCCATATCATCCAGACGGATCCGGTGTTTTGGGAGACTGAAATCGCTATTATTTGAAACCGGGTCCAGTGGATAAATCTGAAACCAACACTCTTGTGTTTTCGTGTGAACAGCCAATCGGTATATTTTGTGAAATGATGATGTCATCACCCCACGTCTCGACTCTAGTCAGACACGCTACGTCACGCATCAGCAACAACAACTGCGACTACATGCTTGTGTTCGAGCTGCAGAAGATATGAGCCTCTACTTCTTTAGTCATTATTTACTTGAATGTATTTTTATTTTATTTCTTTATTTTACTTCTTTATTTCTTTATATTTTCTTTCTTATGCTATGATGCTTGTCTGTTGTCTGATTAAGACATTTCATATTTTGTACCAGGCCTTTTATGGTTGTTTATATTGTTCAATAAAGTTCTTGGTTTAAGTCTTCTTCTCCATTTTTAGTGCATCTCTGTGGCAGAATTACAGCGCCACATACTGGTCTGGCATGTTTACTACATCGTTTTCAGTCGGTTTCAGTGGTTTTGTGAGTATGCAGATTTTTCTTAAGATGACGCCGTGTTTACAGATTTTTTTTTAGAATGAGGGAATAAAAAGATCGCATAGGCAAAGCTCTGGCTCCATGTGAATGTGGTCTTAGTCTTAGTCTTGGTTTTGACCTTGGTCTTCTTGACTAACACCTCTGTTATCTATCATCTCAAACAATGGGTCTTAATCTCTAATAATATACATATTCATACACACAAGGAAACTTCTCATGAAAAAACTGCACCTACAGAGGAGGACTGGAAATGATCTGTTTCAGCCCCAAATAGTTTTAAATTAAATGGACAAATTCCCATGGTTATCTGTGTCAAATTAAATATATATATACACTCACCTAAAGGATTATTAGGAACACCTGTTCAATTTCTCATTAATGCAATTATCTAATCAACCAATCACATGGCAGTTGCTTCAATGCATTTAGGGGTGTGGTCCTGGTCAAGACAATCTCCTGAACTCCAAACTGAATGTCAGAACGGGCAGGAAAGGTGATTTAAGCAATTTTGAGCATGGCATGGTTGTTGGTGCCAGACGGGCCAGTCTGAGTATTTCACAATCTGCTCAGTTACAGGGATTTTCACGCACAACCATTTCTAGGGTTTACAAAGAATGGTGTGAAAAGGGAAAAACATCCAGTATGCAGCAGTCCTGTGTGCGAAAATGCCTTGTTGATGCTAGAGGTCAGAGGAGAATGGGCCGACTGATTCAAGCTGATAGAAGAGCAACTTTGACTGAAATAACTACTCGTTACAACCGAAGTAAGCAGCAAAGCATTTGTGAAGCCACAACACGCACAACCTTGAGGCGGATGAGCTACAACAGCAGAAGACCCCACCGGGTACCACTCATCTCCACTACAAATAGGAAAAAGAGGCTACAATTTGCACGAGCTCACCAAAATTGGACAGTTGAAGACTGAAAAATGTTGCCTGGTCTGATGAGTCTCGATTTCTGTTGAGACATTCAGATGGTAGAGTCAGAATTTGGCGTAAACAGAATGAGAACATGGATCCATCATGCCTTGTTACCACTGTGCAGGCTGGTGGTGGTGGTGTAATGGTGTGGGGGATGTTTTCTTGGCACACTTTAGGCCCCTTAGTGCCAATTGGGCATCGTTTAAATGCCTCGGCATACCTGAGCATTGTTTCTGACCATGTCCATCCCTTTATGACCACCATGTACCCATCCTCTGATGGCTACTTCCAGCAGGATAATGCACCATGTCACAAAGCTCGAATCATTTCAAATTGGTTTCTTGACCATGACAATGAGTTCACTGTACTAAAATGGCCCCCACAGTCACCAGATCTCAACCCAATAGAGCATCTTTGGGATGTGGTGGAACGGGAGCTTCGTGCCCTGGATGTGCATCCCACAAATCTCCATCAACTGCAAGATGCTATCCTATCAATATGGGCCAACATTTCTAAAGAATGCTTTCAGCACCTTGTTGAATCAATGCCATGTAGAATTAAGGCAGTTCTGAAGGCGAAAAGGGGTCAAACACAGTATTAGTATAGTGTTCCTAATAATCCTTTAGGTGAGTGTATATATACAGTATATATATTTTTTTCACAAGCAAACGTTGTTTATGAATCATTGACAGAAATTCTTTCACTTTCAAAGGGGTTGTAAACACAGGGTCAAATCAGGTAACCAGGAAATATAACCTGAGAAAAATATTTAAGTACAACACAGATTGACACACCTCAACAGGACACCAAACCAACCTTAACCAATGCTAATCAAATGTTAATCAAATGTAAAGATCCTGTGTTTGAGCTTATTTTTTGTCTAGATTCCAGCTCTGCTCACTCTGGACCGTCAGCTTCAAGAGGTGCATCATGGGAAGCATTTAAACACTGCTTTTTATTTATTTATTAAAATGTAAAAAATTGGTGCAAAAAGTTCAGCCACGGCTCTTTGCGGCCCGCCCTTTTCTTTTGTGGTCTTATTAAAAAGCAACATAACACATTTTATGTGAATTACTGTTATTGTTTAACTTTCTCGTTTTAATACCAACAGTGTGGTTAAAACGTACATTAATAAAGAGCCGTTGGTTTACATGACTATATTCTGAGGTGTTAGTCTGTTAGCAGCATTGTCTTCTGTGAGGTCTTTGTGGGTTAGTGCTTATAGATTTGCTTTACTTGCAGTCAGGTGCAAACCCTCCCGCCAAAAATAAGTCAAATAACAGCACTTTAATGCTGAAAATTTTCAGTTCAGGCAGTATAACAGTAAATCTGCATCATTTGTATCCTCTTGTTATTATTAACACACAGGTGGCATGTGTAAAATGTAACAAGTTTTACACAAAGAAATGAACAGCACTTTTGAGAAACATCATTAAAATGATGTACTTTCTACATGAAGCTGAATGGGTGCCATTATGTTGTCATCACATGACTAATAACAACATTTTTACTTTCAGACAGTGCTCATGACACTTCACAAAGCATATATCTAACATCCAAAGCAATATCCATTGTCATGATGTGTGCACGGATCCTATGCGGGCTGAAAGGTGCCAATAAATCCAAATCCACTGCAATTATTGGGAGCCAGATAAATGTAAACAAAACCTTCTGTGTGCACCTTCATTATTAATAATTCCCCAAGTAATAATTTGTGTTTGGATTATATTATTTGCCTCAGTTTGCATCTAATTTAGATTCTGCAAAACAACCTAGAATTATATATATTTTTTTTTTCTAAGTGACCTTTTCATGTGCTTTTCAAAAGCCTCAATGAAGGACAACGTGCCAAGACATGCACTCTCTTTGTCTACTGCACGTCCTCTCTCTCTCTCTCTCTCTCTCTCTCTCTCTCTGAAATATATTTAGCATTCATTAACATTTCGGTTACAGCGTGCTTATAAAGTGACCCACCAGATTTATATCATTTTATGCATTTATTCAAAACACGCAAAGTCTCTTTCCAAATGACACCAGCCTCTCCTTCCTTCCAGTCTCACAAGGAATGTGATTGTTAAATCATCTAAATTCCTTTAGATGTCCTCATGCATACACCTCAGTCAGTAACATTTGCCGAAAAATAGAAATATATAAAAATAGAAAATGTAATAATGGCACTTATGAGATTTGTGAAACTGATTTAAAAAACAATGGGCCCCTTATACAGTAAATATGCATTTTATTCACAATTTCATATCTATATATGTACAAGTGCATGCGAGTATGTCTAATCAATATTTCATCCCATCCACAAATATTGGCATAGGCGCAGTTAATGGCCAGTTAGCGATCAACAATCTGGGAAATCTGCTTCTTTTTGCACAAAGAAAATTTCAAACCAATTGAGGGGCATTGAAACGAGAAGCACTTTCTTTGTCACCTCACTCCTGAGGAACAATATAGGCCTATGCTAACTGCCCCCAAACCTGAGAATGTGATTCAGGGGCTTTTTTTGTTAATATTCACCCCCTTTTGTATTATTCTTTTTAGTTTAGCACTAGCTGGCTCACAATCTGAGTTTAAAAGCTGCATTGAGAAACATCTGGAGGTGGGAATTATGCTAAAGCCTCATGTATGGGGATATTTGGATATTTAATTTAACTAATCAATCAACGATACTATTGATCAGCATTACCAAACATGGACGTTCCATTAGAAACAAACATTGATGTATTGTTTTAATTTATTACTGTTAAGCTGCTTTGATACAACCTATGTTGTGAAAAGCGCTATATAAATAAACTTGACTTGACTTGACATGTATGGCTTATTTCTACGCTTTTTAGCTTCAGAAGCTCAGAGAGAGTCACTCTGATTTGCGATTTGCATAGTTATAGACCTTACTCTTTATTGTATTGTGAATTAAAACACTGACAAAGGACTATAATATATAAGTATATATATTTACATGTTGACTGCTATTCAGTATGCACTGAAAAAAGTCTAACATTGCTGTTGTTCGTTTAATGTGTATTTTCTCATTGAAATAGCTTAAAATTATTCGTTTTTTCATTTAAAGTAAATGTTTTAGTTTATATTTATGGTTGAATCCATTTTTTTTACATGGATACAATATAAATTGGCAGCGGGACATTAAACTGAATTTATTCATTTGATCAAAGCATTTTTATTAGATTAAACATGATCTGCACATGCGCGTTGTTGAGTTGGAGATCCCGCTTTCCCGCTCTCTGACCTGTTTTTAAAAAAATAAAAAATAAAAAGTCCGTTACAGTTGATCTGTCTGCGAAGAACACACACACACACACACACACAATCTGTTGAGCGGCGGCCGTGACGGTACGGTACACTTCAACAGACCCCTCCAGCCAGGCTGCGACACAGAAGAACTACGACGAGCAAGGTAAAACCAATTATCTTTGTCTAACGTTATTGTTAACGGTTTTTTTTCCAAGTATACATGACTGGCCTTGACTCTGGTCGTATTTTCAGCACTCACACTTGATAGCATGTAAATTATAAGATAGCACTAGTAACGTTAGCATTCTTCATTCAAACTATAACGTTAACGTTACGTTAGCCGCCCTCTGGTCGTGGGTGAGTAACTTAATGCTATCACAGGTCGCTAACGTTAGCTAACTGGCTAATAAATGCAAACTATCATTTCTAAATGCATTTTGTGGGGGCATTGATGTTAGCTAAAGTTACCACCTGTAAGTTAGTTAACGATACAGCTAATGTTATGTTGTATATGTATGTGAATTCAGATGCGTTTGTTGTGCTGAGTGTTTTTAATGTTTGCGCGAAGAGCCTAGAAAATGTTTATTTGCCGATATTAACGTTAACGTTACTGTCTTTTAAGAGCTCTGTGGACTCTGTTTTAAAGCTAACGTTAGCAAGTGAAGATATCAGTATCATATTAAACTAAACGACATTAGTTAGGCATCAACTAACGCTAGATTGAAAAGTTCGTCGAGACAAACTTTATGTTGGCTTGGGAAAGTTTGGACCAGAAAGTACTTTGAATAAGTTTAAAGTAGTTGTAAATATTACATTATTACTTGATTTAGTCTTTCTTGATCATTTTAGAAAGAAAGAAAGATGTTTTTTTAGTACCAAAGTTTGAAGAAGTTTTAACATTTTGAAGGTTTTCAGTTTAGAAATATTAGATGGAATGGAAAATGAGTCTCGATGGATTAGAAATAGTAACGTTAGCTTCTACACAGAATGGCAGCTGATGGAGTGTAATAATGGGCCTTTCCAACTGTCAAAATTTAAATTTAGTTTGGAGCTAGAATGAAAGATTAGTAAGAAAGAAAGTTTTAAAAGCTTGAAGTTTAAAGTAGTTTATAAATAGATAGATAGATAGATAGATAGATAGATAGATTGGAAATATTAGATAGCATGGCAGATAATGGAGTCTAATTGGCCTCTCCAACTGTCAAAATTTTTAATTTAGTGTGGAGTTAGAATGAAAGAAAGAAATATTAGTTAGTTAGAAAGAAAGAAGGAAAGCAGAAAAAACAAAGCATAAGCTTTGGCATAGCATAAGGTCATATTTTATCTTTTATTTACACTCCTAATTGTCTTGTGTTCAGTATTTAATAGCCATAATATTACAAGGCCCAGCTATTTCTAGCTGGTAATGTTAGTTTGCTAGCAGCTACACTGTTAACAGCATTTACGTGTGGTAGAAATTTACCAAAATGTTAGCCAGCTTTCCTAAAATTCTAAAATAAGTATATATCCATTTATGTGAGATGTTCTGTGTTCTTAATTTGTGCATGATGTTAGTAGTTAACACACTTTGATGGCTAACAGCTAAAATGTAATCATGTTTTCTCTTTCAATTTCAGGGAAGCAGCCACCAATCAGTTGTGTTGTGCAACTTATTTGGAAGCTCTTGCCAGTGATCATTGGTAAGTTCTATTTACAATGTCATGAGGGCATTTGTGATAATTAGTAGGGATGCACCGATTGGGAAATTCTGGGCCGATACCGATGTTTAACATAACAACTTGGCCGATAGCCGATGCCGATGTTTTTTCTTTTTGTTATTTATTCCTTCTTTTGTGCCACGGAAACATACAAGTCTTTCGGCTCTTGATCACACTATCCTAGAATGAGCACAAATTCAATCAGACCAATTTATGAAACAAAAAAAAACATTTAATGTCACTTTCTGGTTGACATTAGTTATAACCTTATTTATGACAAGTTATGTTTCAGTTGTTATGAGGAGCAATATGAGAGAGAAATTTGGTAATCATTGTCTGACCCAACATAAAAAAAACATTATAATATTCATTTTATTTTTCGTGTTCGCATTTATGAGGGAAAAAACACGGGTGAATGTTCATACCAAAATATGAAATTTTAAGCGCGCACGCGCTCTTCTGCCTATAAGAACGAGCAGAGAGAGAGAGAGCGAGAGCGAGCCCCGGCCGCGCGCGCGCTCTCACTCACTATTCAGAGCGGTCAAGCTTCCCTGACAGGGCGGCCAGAGCTTCTTTGCAGCTCAAGTCGGCGGCGGTGTGTGCAGTTAACGCTCTATCTGTTAACGGCGCTGAGGGAAAAGCTCCTGCCACTGGAAGAAGCGGTCGCCGCCCATTTGTGTCCTCCTGCGCAGTGCGCACCCATCAAAGCCGTGCAGAACGTCTTCAGCACTCGCGGATCGTGCATAAGTTACTCCGCCGCTTCGCCGCTGTTTCTGCTACACACCATGGTCGTTATTTTCTCGAGAAAAGGAGTTTTCTCATTGCGTTTGCAACGCAATACTCGTTCCCTTATTTCTCAGGGAACCGAGGTTAAAGTAACCGAGTAGGCTACGTTCTGCCTTCCCTTCCACATGAGTCAGGTAACAAAACTGACAAAAATGTTTTTTATTTCACCCCAATGATGATATTTCATATATATACGTAAAGGCTCATTATCCTGTAGGCTATATAATTAAATTAATATAAAGGAGCGATTTGTCCACGAATGACTTAAATGAATAACTAGCCTACTAGTCGACTAGAAAAAACTTTTAGTCGGAAGCAGCCCTTATTCCACATATTTTGCGAAATGAACGAGCGGAGCGGAATATTCAGAAATGCGCTTTTCACTCACGAGCTCTGATCGGAACAAACCCGAACCTCACGGTCTGCAGTTTGCTGAACTTGCGCAGAACTCGGCCTGATGAAAAGTGGGGCCGTGCCTGAGCTACAGGACTTTGAAAATATCGAGATATATTTTTGTCAATAGGCGCACCCCTAACGTACGGTATTAATTTTGATTTCTTCAGGTCTTAAAAAGCCTTAAATTTGACTGTAAAAATTGTGCAGATATACCCTGTTTAATCTAGTCACACCCCTTGTAATAAACATTTGATTCGTTTGATTTGCGCCTATTCAAGTTTTTAAAGTTTACAGTGTATAAGAGCTTGGCACATTATGATCTAACATGAAATCGGGAGATTTCTGAAACTATAATGTACTTATTTTCTCTTTTTTTTATGCAGGAAAATGAGGTTGAAGAACTGGAGCAGACAACCTTGGCGATCTTTATCACTGGAAAAGAGGATCCTCTCCAACCACCCAAAGACTTTAAAATTGTCATCGAAGGAACAGAGGTCCTGTATGAGTTGCCATCGGTTGCAACTGCTTTTGCCATGGTCTTTGGGCTCATATACACTCTTAACCTAAAATATCCAAAAAGGCTGCAGTTCACCTTTGAATTTGTGCAAAAGGTCCTGATGGAGCTTGATGGAAAAAAGATGACCCCAAAAGTCACTAGACTGACCACCCAGCTGTACAGCACAGAGTAGGCAGAGCTGAATTGCACAGACTTGCTTAATTTTATGTTCCATTTGTGGTTAAATTTTATGGTGTTTTTACAGCCAAGACTTTGGATCCTTTTAATAAGAGGTTGCACTTACAAGGCTGCATTTTCACTGCAGCATTTACAAATGTGGCTGCCCAAGTTCGATGGCTACCAGCCTCAAAGGCTGAAGTAGGCAGTGTTCTGAAGTGTTTAGAAATGACTTAAAGGAACACCACCGGTTTTTCATATTAAACTGTTATTCCCATAATTAAGACAAGTTGATGCATACCTCTCTCGTCTCAGTGCGTGCACTCAATCGCTCTGGCAGACGGTGAAACTTTGATAGCAATTAGCTTAGCCCAGTTCATTCATTAGGATCCAAACAGATGAAGTTAGAAGCGACCAAACAACTCCACGTTTTCCCTATTTAAATACAGTTACACGAGTAGTTACACGACCAAGTATGGTGACAAAATAAAACGTGACGCTTTTCTAAGCGGGTAAAATGGATAACTATAATGTATGGCGGAATAGCACTTGGGAGCACTTCGACTCAGCGCAGTAATATCATCACTCCTGAGGGTGAGAAGATTGATTAGGAGTGATAATAACTGCGCTGAGTCGAAGTGCTCCCAAGTGCTATTCCGCCATACATTATAGTTATCCATTTTACCCGCTTAGAAAAGCGTCACGTTTTATTTTGTCACCATACTTGGTCGTGTAACTACTCGTGTAACTGTATTTAAATAGGGAAAACGTGGAGGTGTTTGGTCGCTTCTAACTTCATCTGTTTGGATCCTAATGAATGAACTGGGCTAAGCTAATTGCTATCAAAGTTTCACCGTCTGCCAGAGCGATTGAGTGCACGCACTGAGACGAGAGAGGTATGTATCAACTTGTCTTAGTTAAGGGAATAACAGTTTAATATGAAAAATCGGTGGTGTTCCTTTAAGAATTTTGATCCTTTTGTAAGAGGTTGCACTTAAAGGCTGCTTTTTTACTGCAGCATTTACAAATGTGGCTGCCCAAGTTCGATGGCTACCAGCCTCGCCACCAACTTTGTTGGCTCAGAGTTTTGTTTGAGCTATTACATATACATTAGTTGTATTTAAATGTAGAGCTTACAGCTCTGTATCAGAAACTCTGTCAGTGTCTTAGGAGTTCCACTGTTCACTGTCTGAGGAGCAGATTCAGGATTTGTCTCTGGTGTTCAGCTGAAAGAGACTGTTAATCATCATATAGGCCTACATTTTAAACAGGTATACAATACTGTCATAACATTTAATGTGTTCTGTCAGGACAAACCTTCCTAATTTAATATTACTACTAATGTGATGTCATCAAGTGAGTGATGATTTGAAATATGTAACAAATTTGTGGGCTCAAAGTATTTTTGTGTGAAGCAGACTGTTAATCTTCATACATTTGAAACATGTTCAATGTTGTCAGTTTATTGAACAATAAATAAATGTTTTAAAGGAAAGTGTTCTGAGTAGTTATTGATAAAAATGTATTAAAAGCATTTTTTTTATTTGATTTATTATACATTTCAAATAATGACAACTGTTATTTTTTTTATTTGAGATAACCTAAAATAATAAATTTACTGGGACCTATACATATTAGTTTGATTTAACTTAAAATAATTAGTTTGTTTCAGCCTAAAATAATTAGTTTGGATCAACCTTTAAAAAGTGTTTGCATGGATTTAAACTTTTCAGTTTAATCTAAATTAAATTATTTACTTTGAGTCAATGTCAAATATTTCGTGTGATTGATTACTTCAATTTTTTTAAGTTGATCCAAGGTTTTATTTTTTTCAGTGTGTGCATGCATTATCATGTTTCATATGTACTTTATCATATTAAATATATCTATTAAAATATAGCATTCTGGCTTCCCCTTCAGTTAAAATCACGTTCACTTAAATAAAATATTTAAATATGTGTGCATTAAAAACATTTATTTTGTGATTCCACTTGCCATGACCATTGTTGGGTTTTCCTCATTCTTCCCAGTCTGTGTGAGTATTCACAGCGGTGGGTTTAGTTTACGTGCTGATTCAATGAGGCCGTATTTCTTGTAACTGATTGTTTGTTATACTTGTATAATTGTGACTTTAAATCCCCCTGTGATTGACACACGTATGTTTCATCAAGTATTTTCTTTCTTTAAGTGATTTTCTTACGTCGATTTTATCCTTCAGCATCATGCATTGTTGCTCACGCTGCTCTCAGTGCTACAAATTAAACAGAGTAAAGATTATGCGTATTTATTATACTGCACGAGTCCTCATAACCTGTTTGTGACCCCAGATGTGATGAAGGAGGATTGAAGGGACACATTTCAGCATTCAAGAGTGATTCTGAGTTGTCACAACGCAGATAACACACCACTACATATGGAAGACTACACTGTGTGAAAAATCAGTATTGACACTCAATATTTGAATATTCGAATAAACCAACACTGAATATTTTGGAGAACGTTCTTATCACAAAAGGTTTTTTTTTTTTTTTTTTTTTTTTTTACAATACAAAACAATAGACAATACAGAAACTCTTTAAACTAAACTTTTAACTCTTTATCTAACAGATCTCTCAAGATCTCAGCAGAAAGACATACATATACACACATACAGTATATATATATATATATATATATATATATATATATATATATATATATATATATATATATATATAGCTTTAATTCTGATTTATTTCTCTCAGTTAATTATTAAATATTTACTGAGAGAAATAAATCAGAATTAAAGCTGTAGGTACAAATCTCATAATCATCATCATCATCATCATCATCATCATCATCATCATCGTCATCTCAAATAAATCAACCTACAAAACTACTGAAAGCTTAAAGGTGTGGGGTATGTAATTCTCTTTTTTGGCCATTTTTTCAAAATCACTTAAAATCCTATTCCTAACCCACTTACAGCCACTGAGTTAGAAGCACTGAAATAAAAATTAAGCAATTTAATCATCTGTGGAACGGGCAGGACTCGAAAAACTCCAGCCAATCATTTCCAAGGCCACCTAGAATCATTGGACAGTAAGTGCGTCAATCAAACGGTCGTACCATCCCCCCCTCCCCCCATCCATGTCCATGTTCTTTGAAGGGGTGGAGTCAAAGGAAAGAAGGTAGGACCATTTGAGTTGTGTATTTTCAAAATCTGCCGGCCGTTTTGCAAATTACATACCCCACCTTTAAGACATCAAGCAAAGTCATGTTGAAAATGACAAGTAAACCAGGAGGGATTCATCTAAATGTGCTCTTAATATTTACTAAATATAACACATGATTTTACACACTATTGAAGGAGGACACGTGATGACGTTTTTTCTTCACTATCGGGTACCAATAATACATTTTAAAAAGAAAATAAATGAAATAATTTGTAAAGAAATCCATATGTAGGCACAAACTCATTTCAAGCGTTTTAGCAGAAGCCTCTGCCAGCAAAAATTATTTTTAAGATCATGAGCAACATAAATTCAGTCAAATGTGTGCAAAACTGATACTGTAAGTTTGCAGATATTTTAAATAGGACATAATAAACAATCTGCCTTGCCGCAGACTTATCTTGAAGAGAGAAAAACAGTGCACATACCGTTCGATATAACTGGAATCACAGTCAGAGAAATGAACATAAGCAGGTCCATGTTCAGCTGAAGTTATGATCATCTTCTGGATCGTTAAAGTGAAATCTGTAAGAGATCTGGCGCATGAAGGCAGTGTGTTTAAACTTGTATTGTTTTCTTCTATGTGTTTGACAAAGAAATTTGAAACTGCAGCTCATCCAGATAAAATGGAAAAACATCATGAAGAAAGTGAAAATAAAAAATAAAAAAGCATCTGTAAAGGCAGTATAGTCTAAAACATCTCGGTTACATATGGTAACCCTCGTTCCCTGAGGGAAGGAACGGAGACGCCACGTCGAGACCGCCGAATAGGAATCTGGCTAGAAAGGCCAATCTACTTCGAGTGAAACCATTTGCATCAGCTGTGCAGCCTCGCAGCGCGGGTATAACAAGCAGCTGGTGTGATTGCACTTTGTCACGATACCACACACAGGAAACAGGGGTAGATCCAATAGCAGTTTAATGGGTAATCCGTAAATCATAAAACCAGTCCAGGCAGGGGTCAAAATCCATATAAGCAATCCATAAACGAGAAACAAAACAAGAACAGGCAAGAAAACAGACCTCCAACATGGTGTGACGAATAACAAGGACTCCGTGACAAACACTGAACCAACAGGGTATATAAATACACAGAAACTAACAAGGGAACGGGAAACAGCTGAGTGCAATGAACAGTGATGAGTCCAGACAAGGATTGTGGGAAATGATGTTCATGAAG
The DNA here is from genome assembly GCF_963993115.1 of Abramis brama. Taxonomy (NCBI): domain Eukaryota; kingdom Metazoa; phylum Chordata; class Actinopteri; order Cypriniformes; family Leuciscidae; genus Abramis; species Abramis brama. The sequence continues at coordinate 33,593 of NW_028155952.1, read as the reverse complement.
TAATGGTGACAGTATGAGGAAGAGACCTCTAGTGGACACCCGGGATACACAAACCAGACACTGTGACACACTTCAGTTTTTGGCTGAGGAGCCAAGCCTGAAAAAAGCTGGTCACCCCAGCGGGCAGCAGCAGATGTGGCAACGGGACGTGGCGAGACCGACGAATAGGAATCCCTACAAAAGGGCCACAGCTGCTGCACCCCATCCAGCGCCCTGTGTAAGCCTCCACACCTTGCCTGGAAGGACAAAAGGAGAGGGCTTACACCGAGTGTATCTGTCACTGTTGTTCCGTGATAACCCATACAGTGAGATTATTGGATAACACTGGGAAAGCGTGCCTGATCTGAGGGAGGGGAACATCAAGCGTGCCGCATAAGCCCTGAAAAGTGAAGCCAAAACGTCTCAATCGCCCCCCGGTGACTGGTCCTAGTAAAGGTCATAAACCCCGCCTCCCCGTGTTTTAAACAATTTAATTACACTTCAAATATCTTTTTTTCCGAAGGTGGTTTCTGTCATTTACTGTAGTTTTTATCACGCTGATGTAAATTCAAGTGTTTGTTTTTAAAATAAGTTTGTTTTTAGTTAGTTATTTGATGCTATAAAACCGGTGGTGTGACGTCATGATTGACAGCTGTGATTGACAGGTTCTCTGAGCAAAGTAGTCACTGAAGCACCAACAGACTTTTTTTCAGGATCTTCGGAGGACTGAGGAGATTGGAGCTTTAAATTTAATATCTAAATTTCTATAATTAATTATTTCACACCGAGAGTAAGGGCGGGGCCTTGATTTCGCGGCTTTACTTCCTGCTCACTACTGCACAGGTCTGGTCCCGAAATTGCTACTGCGCAGACTTAAGCCCCAAGATGTCAGCGTCATATCGGGACACTGGCGGCTTCACTTCTCACCACTTCTCGTCCATATTATTCTGCAGTCTATGGGGAACACTGCAGGAGCCACATTCTTAAAAGAGTTATGTGGGAATACACCTATGGACTAACCCGAGGGTTGTACTGCATATGAATAGTGGGTGACTTAGCCCAAGGGAAAGACACAGTCACCGTCTAGGAGCAGCCGTGAAGAATACACACACATGGGATCCCAGTAGGGTCACACATATGGGACCCAGCCTAGACCCGGTTCTCAAGGATTCAGCGGATAAAGGCCTGTCACCAGACGCTCCACCATATCCGGGCCGAGGGTGTTGGATGCAACCTGAGCGGGCAGGGCTACCCTTGAGCTTGGTAAGCCAAGGCGATGGCATCTACTATCCACGCTTGCAGGTTCACTACCTGATCTCTAAAGGGAGTGGTAGGAACCTTGGGCACATAGCCAGGCCGGGGTCTCAGTACAACACGGTTGTCACCCGGCCCGAACTCTAGGCACGATTCATCGACCGAAAATGCTTGCAGGTCCCCTACCCTCTTGATCGAGGCCAGTGCAATCAGCAGCAAAGTCTTCAAGGAGAGAAGCTTTAAGTCTGCTGAATGCAAAGGCTCAAATGAAGCATCCTGAAGTGCTCGAAGCACCAGGGAAAGGTCCCAAGAGGGTATGGAGGGGGGACGAGGAGGATTTAATCGTCTCGCCCCCCTAAGGAACCTGACGACCAGGTCGTGCTTTCCTACTGTTTTGCCATTTATAGTGGTCATGATATGCTGAAATAGCGGCAGCATGTACTTTGAGGGTGGAGGGAGACAGGAGCACGAGTTCTGGGAACCAGGTCCTGGTGGGCCAGTAGGGAGCCACCAGAAGGACCTGCTCCTCATCCTCCCTGACTTTGCACAGAGTCTGTGCAAGTAGCCTCACTGGGGGAAATGCATATTTGCGGAGGCCCTGGGGCCAGCTGTGTGCCAGTGCGTCCATGCCGAGTGTTCCCTCGGTGAGGGAGTAAAACAGCTGGCACTGGGAAGTCTCTGAGGCAAACAGGTCTACCTTAGCCTCACCGAACTCTCTCCAAATCAGCTGAACCACCTCGGGGTGGACTCGCCATTCTCCCGGGAGAACAGCTCGTGATAGTTCCACAGCATGCCTGGACACCTGTTCCAAGGGGACTCCTGCCCGCAGGAACGAGGGGTCTGACCACGGGTTGAAGGTCTGGCGGCACACTGGTGTTATTGTCACCCGGCGGGTGCCATGATGCCACGCCCATCTCGGTCTCATATGCAGCAGCCCGAGTGGAGTTACCGCTGCTGCCGCTGCCATATGCCCCAGGAGCCTCTGAAAGAATTTCAGTGGGACCGCCGTCCTGCCTTTGAACGTGTTCAAGCAGTTCAGCACTGACTGAGCACATTGCTCTGTGAGGCACGCTGTCTGTGCGACTGAATCCAACTCCATACCGAGAAAAGAGATCCTCTGCACGGGGGCGAGTTTGCTCTTTTCCCAGTTGACCTGAAGGCCCAGCTGGCTGAGGTGCCTGAGCACGAGGTCCCTGTGTTCGCATAACTGATCTCGAGAGTGTGCTAGTATGAGCCAGTTGTCGAGATAGTTGAGGATGCGAACGCCCTGTTCTCTCATGGGAACAAGGGCCCCCTCCGTGACTTTCGTGAAGACACGGGAAGATATGGACAGCCTGAAGGGCAGGACCTTGTACTGATATGCTCAACCCTCGAACATAAAGCGCAGAAACGGCCTGTGTCGAGGAAGAATCGAGACATGAAAGTACACGTCCTTCAGGTCGATCGCTGCAAACCAATTTCGGGGACGGACGCATTCGAAAATGCGTCTCTGCGTGAGCATTTTGGACGGTAGCTTGTGAAGGCTCTGATTCAAAATTCGTAGATCCAAGTTCGTTCGTGACCCACCGCTTTTCTTGGGTACAATGAAGTAGGGACTGTAGTGCCCTGACCTCATATCGGCTCATATCGGTGGAACACAGGGACTCGGCTTAAAATAAACTGTCAAATCATGTGTAGGCCTACATATTGCTATTTTTTTTTCAGTACCACATGAGCTCATGTTTATTTTAATATCAACTATCTAAAAAGTGTGCATTCATGAACTTTTTGAATGCACACTTTTTAGATTTGAAACTGGGATCCCCAGTTCTGCTGCACAGCGCCGCAATATAAAGTTAAGAAAACTAAACAGCCGAGAGAAATATATGTCTGCTACCTCAGATTTAACGTTTGATCTGTACATCAGCATCGGGGAATAACATAATCTCGGTCACGACAGAGAAAGCTGTGCAAAACTTACATGTACAAAAGTAACAGTGAAGACTTCAATGTAAACACAGCTTTAGTGTCTTTATCAGCTTTTCCATATCACAATTCATCACCCTGATAATAATCACAAATAACATACTGCTCGCTCCATTTCTGTAATTCAACGAATTAATGAGTCTCTCACCCTTTGCTCTATAGTTTTCTTCGTCAACAGCCGCTTGCTCCCCCTGCTGGTGAGGCCAACTAACAGCTATGGAGATTATCAATCGGCAATCTACTGATATTCCTGCCGTTCCCGGATGTCAAATGTTAAATTTTCTGTCGAATTTCAACAACTCAATTTGTGGAAGCGAATTTGTAAAGCGAAATAAAATGGACCGAAAATTGTCGGTCGAATATTAAACAGAATTAACATTTTGGAAGTGAAATCTGAAAGGTAAATATGGATTATTGATTTTTAATAATGAAAACGTGTGTGAAATGTTTGGAATTGAAATATTCACAGCTTAAATATACAACCATGTTGAATTTTAGCCCATAAAATGGTTTTAAAATGGAAGCAGGGTTAATGCAATGCATATTTTTTCAAGTAGTGCAATTCAGCAGGTCGGGGGGGCTGGCGACGCCATCACCTGTAATCAAAATAAAATTTTGCTACATTCATTGCGGGACATTTATTGCAATCGCAAGTGTCTTAACTTAGTGTAAAACACAATTAAGAAAAATAACATTTAAATTATCATTTTGCTACATTTTTTGCTTGAACATGTTAAACATATCTAATAATTTCTTTAATACTTTTTAATTTTAATTTTGCAACTTTAAATCTAAAGCGTTAAAATATGTATTCAATTTACATATTAAAACTAGTGTATAAAATGGAAAATGTAAATTGTATAATTAAATGATCATTTTTCATTTTGCAACAAACGTTGCCATTTTAAATATTGCATTGTCATTTTGCATATTACATTTAATAATGAAAACGTGTGTGAAATGTTTGGAATATTGCTGCCCATATGCTTCCATATTTTCTTGATGAACAGGCATATAGCCTACTGGAAATATTGTTCGTTGTTTCGTGTGTGTGTGTGTGTGTGTGTTCAGTTAGTGTGTTTCATCAATATCTGCTCATTCTTGCTCTCAAGATTTCCAAATGATCTCTGTCATAAAGCCAGATGCAGGAATATGATCACGTGATGCTGATGATGACGTCACGGCACCAGAGAGGAACAAATCACGTGTACTGAAACAATCATGTACTCTGAAATGTAATGGATTTATTAATAGGATTGATCACAGGTTTGGAGGAGCTTTGCAGCACAAGCTGTTTGGAGAGAAGTGTCACTTCAGAAATATTTCCAGTAGGCTATATGCCTGTTCATCAAGAAAATATGGAAGCATATGGGCAGCAATATTCAATTTGAAATGTAATATGCAAAATGACAATGCAATATTTAAAATGGCAACGTTTGTTGCAAAATGAAAATGATAATTCAATTATACAATTTACATTTTACATTTTATACACTAGTTTTAATATGCAAATTGAATACATATTTTAACGCTTTAGAGTTAAAGTTGCAAAATTAAAATTAAAAAGTATTACAGAAATTATTAGATATGTTTAACATGAATTTTAAACAAGGGGCAACATTCTAATCTGAAAAATGAAGCCTACCCATGTTAAAATGTCCGTTTTCACAGCATAAATTCATGTTTTTACAGGTTGGTCCCATGGACTTTTATTGTATTTTTCGATAGAGTAAGTAAGAGGTACAAGAAGCTATACAAAAAAAGCAAACAATTCAGTCAAACATACAAAGTCAGCGCTCTAGTCTAACCATACAACGGTAAAGTTAACCCAGCTAACACACAACGTAACAGTTACGTAATGTATTCGTACTTTTTGGTCACGTTATGACACAACTGAAATTTAACAAAAAGAGACTGGGTTGAGTTTTGTCATTTTAAATTTTAATACAACGAAGATGGTCTGTAATGTTGTTTACTGCAACATCTGTTGATTAGTACAAATGCACATATTGCCTGGACCATATTAAAATGTTTAATATATAGCAGAGCGAGCGGAGTGATGCAGAATAACCAGACTTGCGTCCTCGGGAGTCATTCTCCTGAGTCGGACTTGGCAATTAAGTCCGAACTTTGCGTACTTGCTATCGAGAAATGCCTAATGTCGGCGCTTGGCTTCTTGTGACAAACACGCTGAGAAGCAAGAACAAGATCTGCTGTATGTCATCCATTGTTGTTTATGTTGCTTTCTTCGCGCGAAAATGACATCGTTCCAGTCTCACACAAAGATAAGAGATAAGAGACGAAACCATGGACGAAACAATGGATGAAGACGCAGCAGGTCCATCCCGGGAGTATTTTTTTTCCCAGGATGGTAGGGGAAGACTCATGAATATTCATTAGGGAAGTCATCCCTGATTGGTCTGATGACCTACCCCTAACCCCGCCCCTAAACCTACCCATCACGGGGGTTAAGACCAATCAGGGATGACTTCCCTAATGAATATTCATGAGTCTTCCCCTACCATCCTGGGAAAAAAAATACTCCCGGGATGGACCTGCTGCGTCTTCATCCATTGTTTCGTCCATGGTTTCGTCTCTTATCTAAATCTGACCATGGAGTTGACTTTGGCGGAAAGCTGAAGGTGATTGCTGATAGGCTGTCCCAATCAGTGGCGCCTGCACAATCCAATCACATTTGAGAGGGAAACAACAAATTGAGGGTTTCTTTTTTCCTTTTTTTTTTTTTAGAAGAAGTAACGGGTACTCACAGTTATGGATAGAAATGTAGTGGAGTAAAGAGTACAATATTTGCCTCTCAAATGTACGTGAGTAAAGTCATGAGTACTCCCCAAAAATGATACTCGAGTAAAGTACAGATCCCTCAAAATTGTACTTAAGTACTGTACTCAAGTAAATGTTCTCAGTTACTGTCCGGCTCTGCCGCTCACGTGGTGTTTGCATACTTTACCACAGCTGAAGTGAAATAAATGCAATATTTGCCAAATAATACACAGATGTTTCAGAGACATTTTCATTCAATACTTTATGTACTGCTTCATACAGCGTCTGTTTGAACAAGAATAAAGTTCAACATAAGCTACTATCAATGAAGTGGAGTCTACGTTTTTTAAGCAGTTTTAATTTGATAAACATGACACAATATAACATGACAACGACACGAAAAGAGTGTTTACTGTTATAAAAAATGATTTGTGAGCTTTAGAGGAACTAAAGGTGTTCGAATAAACACGAAACACACGTGATCGTTGTCATGCAATGGATCTGGCCAGTCGTGGAACAGCTGTGTCGTCATCAGCCCTCCTGCAGCCGCTCTTGAGAAGCTGCGCTGGCTGAGTTCTCCGGTTACTCTCGAATTGCTCGCGCGGTAGGGGAGACCGGGGACAGTTGTAACAGGGGATGGTTGCAACATGTCATTTTTCTCCAATCAGAAACAAGCTAGAGTGATGACACTCATACTGAACATGCACAGTTAGACCCTCCCCCCACCAAGAAAACGGTAGACATATTCAACATCTGCTTCTGCATTTATTGAACAAAACTTGTTTTGGAGGTATGAAAGTAAATTTTTTCATTAGATATATTTTTGTCATACTGTCCTGAAATTTTGTATGAATTAATCAAAACTTACTTAGTTTGAATTATTGTTTTGTTGACTTCTAAGTGACATGGTTAGCATGTGTCAAAGTCAGTGTGTCTAGCAGGAGTATGATGTTCTGTCATGGCTGATAGGGTCGGGGACGGTTGCAACAAATTATAAATTGCATGTTTAATAAAAGTTTGTTGCATTGCAAATTGTTCAATTCTTCCTGTCTGACACTGAAATATGGAGGGATTAAATAGAATCTGTAATTCCTGCACACTGAATCTATGTAGGCCTATGTTCTACACATGAACAAACAAAACTCAATAACCGTTATTTGATAAATATGACTAAATAAATAAATAATAGGCTACAATAATATTATTGAAATAAATAATACTATAATATTATAGTAGGCCTAAAACAGTTAATATTTTCAGAATTATATGCTCACTGAGACAAAAAGCTTAAGTTAATTAATGAAATTTAAGGTATTTTTAATCATGTTGCAACCGTCCCTGGGTTGTGTTGCAACCGTCCCCTGGGTCGGGGTCAGTTGCAACATCTGACTTCTTCCATTCAAATAAATACTGTGAACGATATGTCATATATAATCATCTTTAAATGGTATGGGTAATTAGCAGACAGATGCAAGTTTAATATATACAAATTTGGTTGGTCTAGTCCAAATAGTCTCTGAGTAATTGAGAGAAATGCAAAAAGTGTTGCAACTGTCCCCGGTCTCCCCTACTTTGATGGCATACGTCACAGTCACGTGGCGTCTAAGCTGTATCAAGTCGGACAAAACTTCTAACCGGCATGCACTGCTTCAAGTCAGCCGCCAATCGGTCTGCGCAGAGCTGCATGAAGTCAAACAAGCCTAAGGTAAACGACCCTGAACAGCTGTCCAATCAAAGAAGGTGACAAAAAGGTACATGTTGATTCCAGAGATATTTGTTATACGAGATGGCAAACATCACCACTTTTCAATAAAAACTGTTCTGAGACGCTCTGGAACTTCATTAATGGTTATCATGGCAAAGTTAAAGCTATACAGGTCTCTGGAGACGCCACTGCACTGTGTGCTGTTTTATTCTCTGAAGTTATCAGGAATGAAAACATATTTTTCCTTAACTTCCTCATGATGGAGAACTTTAAATCATGGAAAGAGTTTAAAGACAATCACCCCATGTTAACAGGAGGATCATGGAAAGATCAGAATCAGAGTAATTCTGTCCCAGAAAAGGTTAGAGAAAGAGAAAAGGAACTCCTTCGCACTTGTGTCAAAAAAAAATTACGAGAGATCAAGAAAAAAGAGGCGCTTTATTCGAGATTGCTCCTCTAAATGAAGAAGCAGATTGACCATGTGTTACAGAGCAGGCTCCCGCACCGCCTCCTCTTCACCACCGTCTCCGGAATATTAACATTACTCACTCACCGAACTCCAATTCCCATAATGCCTCTCACCTGGGACTGATTGCACTACACACCTGCACCTCATTCACACACACATAAACCACTTCCACACAGACATTCAGTGCGAAGTCTTATAACTAGCACACAGTCCACAGTTAGGGCGGTTATAACTTTTCTTAAAGAAACCCAACTGGTAGCCTAAGTTGAATTTAGTTTTTTTGTTGTTGTTGTTGTTGTTGTTTCTTTTCCCCCTCTTTCTTCCTGGAGGTTGAGGAGCTCAGGGTGGAAGCTGGAGGAGCTGAACACGCAGCGCCAGCTGAAGCTTGGGCTTTGATCCTATAGGATGTTAAAGGTTTTTTTTTTTTTTTTGGATGATGACGTCCCAATGTGATCACACCTCAGTCCAGTAGATGGCGGTAATGCACACTGATTGCAAGCTGCCAATAAAATTTACAGAACTGTCTTTATCTAGAATACGGACAAATGCCATTTACGTCTTCTATTCATCGCTTGTAACTGTGTTACACATTCGTAGATAAGATTTGTTGATCTTATGCCTTATAGATTCTTGAAGTGGTAATAAATACCACTATATTTAATTCTGGACTATAAATTCAGTCAGAGAGCTGTCGCAAGGTATCCCAACTGAAACTATACCATCTATCCCCATTGATAAAGCTAAACCTATTTTTAAAATAAAGGAAATATCTGAATCAGAGGTTATCAAAATTATAACCTCGCTAAGGAATTCAAAAGCAAAGGATTCATGGTTTGGATACCACATTTTTAAAATCACACAAGGACGCACTTGCACATCTGATCAACCTGTCAGTTAGGCAAAGTACTTTTCCAAGCTCTTGGAAAACAACATGTATCTCCGATATATAGAACAATGGTGTCAAATTATAGATCCATTAGTATTCTATCAGTGATATCCAAGGTGATAGAAAAATGGGTAGAAGAACAGCTGAAAAACCATCTAAACTTGGGCCACACCCAATGCAATTTGAATTTCGCACAACCACAGAGACAGAGCAAACTGTTTCCTTCTTAAAAACATCCAAGTAAAATTAGATGAGGGTGGTATTGTCACGGTACAGAGAGAGGCAGACAGGTAAATGGTGAAAAAGACAGGTATAGTAGGCACAGTTTTTTTGGACCTTAAGAAGGTTTTGACACTGTGAATCACCAGACACTATTATCAAAATCATCTTTTTTTAATTTTTCGCATGAGGCATGCAATGGATGGAGTCCTACTTAACTGACAGGGAACAGAGCATGACAGTCATACAGGACTTTCACTTCCCATCATGCTTTGCACAGGGCTGAAGTGGGAGAGTCAATTTTGAAATAAAGCGATATTTTATTATTTTTTTAGCAAGTTGAGAAAACGGAGAGACTTGTTAATGTTTGATGTTCTATTATGTTGGTATTTAAAATTTTTGGTTATGTTAGTAAGTGTTGAGCCTGTACTTGGATCAAGGACCTGCTATGGTAATACTGTGGTTGACTATATGGTAATACTGTTGTTGACTATGGTAATACTGTGGTTGAAACCAGTATTGCTTCTAGACTGCCAACACTGAACACCACATGTGAATATGACCACATATCTCGCAATTTTGCTTTTAAAAAAATATGTATTTGAACTCTTAGATATTTTAACTCTTACATTTTGTTTCTACTCCTGGAGTTTTATTCTGTCAAAATATATATTTCTTCTTGACAAGTTAATATTATGTGAGCATAGAGTGTCATTCTGAGTCATTTTATGAGAGAGAATTTACTCAGTGACATCAGAACGACCAAACTTTTCCACTTTTCTGTATATATTTAATGAACCTGGTGTGCTGCTAAATAATCTAAAGATAGACAGGTAGAGGGCGCTACATATCCAACTAAAAAATGCAATAAGAAACATGTCTCCATTACAATGGACAAAACCTTTCTGTAAATGTGTTATTCAACGATAAATCGAGGAATCAATGTAAGCAGTAGATGCTTACTGATGGTGGCATCTGGTGGCCGAGGGTTGGAAAAACTCTTAGGACTTCTCAGGAAGGATCTAAAGATATTAACAAATCCACCCTACTCTGTTTTTTTCTTCCACTTTGCATTTCAGGACTTCCGTATTGTTCTGTATTTGACTGCTGAACTTGTTCTGCTTGTTTTTTCTGTCAGTCTGCTGGCAGCAGCTCTGTGTTGATGCGTCATTGTGAACATTGTGAATTTGCATTTCCTTCAGTCCAGCTTGTGCTTTTAAAATGATAATTCGGCTGAGATTAGTCGATTTGTTTCTCCGTTTTTTAGTAAGATTTGGTGTGAAAGAATTTAAAGACTAGGAACACAATTATAAGAACACTGTAAAAAATTTCTAACCCTCCCAAATCAAAAATTTCAAGTGACCGATAACATCTAAATTTTTCAATTGGCCCAAGTGAAAATCTGTAAATTTAATTTTATAATTTACAGAATTTCACTTGGGCCAATTGAAAAATTTAGATGTTATCGGTCACTTGAAATTTTTGATTTGGGAGGGTTAGAAATGTTTTACAGTGAAGGTAACATGAAAATGAAGACAAACTTTTCATTAAAAAGAAAGAAATTTAGCAAAGAAAAGAAAATGAAATCATCTCAGATAATTATGGAATAAAATAAGTTTGGCAACAACATATTCAGTCAATATCTGTAAGATATTCTCACCTGTAGATGTGGAAATCCCCTCTGATGTTCCTGATTCACTCACTCCACACTAATTAGAGCAAATAAAATAATACAAGAGCATGAACTATACCAGACAGGGGTATTCAGTTCAAGACTGTCTAGAAATAGTTATAAACGTCCATCAGAGCAGCAGACGGCTATAGCACTGTGTGTTACATCCTTGTGTTGGGTGTGCCAGATTTATTTCCTGCTTGTTCACTTTCACTTTCTTAGGTACACCTGATTGGTTCAGGTTTTTATTTTTATTTTTATTTTTTATCATAACAGACGTAACACAGAATGACAATAATATATTACATCCCAGATAGCAACATTGTTTCGGCCCACATCTGGCACATGTGGAAAGATGATCTGGCCCACAAGCAGGCCATAGCAATGCCACATGTCAGCCAAGAGCAAAGAAATAAACCAGAACTGGACCTTATCTGAGCCACAACACCTGTGTATATTAAATATGGAGTCATCTCAGCCTTAATAAGCCTGTTAACAAGCAGAATCACTGAAGGAAAGAAGAGAACAGAAAAAGAGACGAGCAGAAACACAAGATCTACAACTGACTTCAGACACAGTCTTAGATGAAATCAACTGAAGAGAAAAGAAGACATTACATCTGTGAAGATCTCAGCAGAGGAGGATTAAACAACTCCACAAATAAGATCTTCTCTGACAGAAATAAAGTCAGTCTGGATAGTAATAAGTGAAGCTGATAATGCTGTTTGTGGAGTTGTCCAAGAGCTGCTCAGTTCAGCATCATTCTGTTCACTGGAGGAGATACCGGTAACCAGAAAAATAAGTCAACAGAAAAATAAGTCAGTGAAAGTAACTGTACAGAACTGAAGAAACTGAACAGAGATCGTGGAAACAGATTCCTGGTTTCTAATAACAGTGAAAAACAAGACAAAACTCAAGAGACCCGACTGTTAAACAAGATAGAAGAGCTGTTTTGTCCTCTTTACTACAAATTGATTATATGTCTAATCCGGGTTTATGTCTTCTCAATGATGATTCTGATCTCTGTATAAGTTCATTGCAAAAGAGAATGTTGTTTGCTGGGTTTACAGCTGCAAAGAAGACAATAATACAGAACTGGTTTACTCCGCACATGTGTGCAAAAACATATTGGATTCATAGCTTACATAAAATAGTGACTTGTGAATGTACAACAGCACGGATTAACGAGGCTAAACCTAGTACCATTGATGCATGGCAATGTTTTTCTTCCAACATATTGGATTATATAAAGGAATGACTACAAGGTTTTTTTTTTTTTTCTCACTCTTTCATATTGATAAATCATGGATAATATGTCTGTTGCTCCCCCTTCCCTGTCTGTTTGTTTGAATGGATGTTATTTCTAAAGACAATAAAAAGTTGATCACAAAAAGAAGAGCTGAAAAATAGTAATGAGCCCACTAAGCAGAATGATGTCGAAAAAACGTACGTTGAAAAGACGTCTACTGAGGAGCCAGAATAAAAGTTTTTATGGAGAGGGTGCCTTTTTATTTATTTTGTATATATATATATATATATATATATATATATATATATATATATATATATATATATATATATATATATATATATATATTTCTCCTGTTTTTGGTTAGAGAGGAAGCTCAGGGAAGTTTGTGTTGTTGATTTTCATCTTTGTTTTTATGCAGCTCCATTAAACCTTAGTTAGCTTCTTTTCTGTTTATTATTTTAGGCCTTACTCTCTCCTGAGGAGTTATTCCCATCTATTGTTAAGCCTTTTTGATATATGAAGGAAATAAATACTTTTACCTTTTCTTTGTTACCTCCCCTCCTGACCCCTAAACTGGGAGGGGAACGTGTCACGGATCGCTATGAGACTTTAGTAAGATCCGTAAGTGCGGCTTCACTGGAAAATCCAGAATCGTAGTCACATGCCAGACAAAGGGTTAAATATAGTGATGTGACATTTGGACCGAAGCTCAGAGCTTGTGTCCAGAAAAAATGGGCGTGCCAGATTCCAGGCTTGTGTTGTTTACTTGGAAATCACGTGACTAATGACAAATGATGACACTGGTTCAGAATGAATTAATTTGTCTGCTATTTCTTTGCACAGTAGCTAGGTGTCACTAGTGAGCAATGCTTCGAGTAATGACCCTTTGGCTGAAGCAATGGACTGCGAGGTCTCAGTGGTTCAGGAAGTCTCATTTTGCCATCACTAGTCATGCAAACAATCCACAAAAACACATAAGACAAGGGAGAGTGCTCAGACGTGCAGTGTGACAACTACAAAACCTCGGTGAGAAATGACTTATTTTTTGGGGGGTTTTATGGCGGGTTGCGAACCAACTTTAAAGGTGCATACCGCCACCTACTGTGATGGAGTGTGAAAAGAATGAACTAAATACTCCTACATCCCATTATATAACCCACTATTCTTAATAAATCTCATGATTGCATTTATTTGTTTTCCTGAATTTGGACCATCATTTAATAAGTTGGTTATAGTGAATTCCTGGCACTAATTGTAATTCTTCCTTAAGAATCCTCCTTTCTTTATTATAAGCCTTACATTTCTTCAATACATGTTCAACTGTCTCCTCTATTAAACAGACATCACATAAACCTGTGTTATGCTTCCCTATAATGTGTAAAGTTTTGAATGTCCTGTTCTTAAATGTGTGAAAATAACTTGTTCTCTTCTACTTACTTAAGCTGTGAATTATATTGCCTCTCTTTATGGTTTTTTGGACCTTGTAATAGTGCCGACCTGTATGACATGAGTCCCAAACTGTCTGCCATTTCTCATTGCATGCTTCTAAAATAAAATGTTTTCCTTCTGATCTACTGAGTGAAATGTTTATATTTGGTTCTTTCATTTTTAATGATTCTTTGGCTATTTTGTCTGCTTCCTCATTACCTTGAATCCCCACGTGTGCTGGAACCCACATAAATCGAATTATTATTCCCACCTGTCGTAACCTGTATAACCTGATCATGATTTCTGTTAAAATGTCAGTTCTATTTGTTTGTCTCCCAAGAACTGCCCTTGAATCAGAGCATATTATGACTTTATCAGGTGTAACTTCATAAACCCACTCTAGTGCCATTAGAATAGCTGTCATCTCAGCTGTATATACTGATGTGCCATCTGTTATCCTTCCAGCCTTCCTCACCCTAAACTCCCTGTCCTTCCAGTCTCTATACTCTTCCAACCATCTGTATATATTTGAATAAATGAGTAGTGTGAGTTTTTTTATATACTCATTAACATATTTGTTTATACTAACAACTTCATCCATTTTCCTTCTATTCTCATGTCATTTTATGTCAATTTCAGGTTGAGCTAGTATCCAAGGTATGATAAATGACAAAGAAGATCATAGTATAAGTAGGCTGAGACAAACAATAATGGCAAATAGATGAATGCAATAATTCATGATGAGTCCGGTCAAAGGATTATGGGGACTGAAGTTCATGACTGAGTGGCAAAGGTCAGAGGAGGAGTGCCCTCTAGTGGTCAACCTGGGTACACCAGCTGGTGACTGAGACAGAACATAACAGGATTAAAGACAATGTTGTAGCTTTGTGGAGTTAAACACGAGACAGCAGATCACCTGGACAACAAACATGAACAAACTTACCCTTGTTATCTATCATGCATTAGCAAAAGGGAAAAAGCATGAAACATACATTTGAGTAAAGAATAATAAAAAAAACACATTAAACAAGAAAATAATACAACAGAGAAACCATTCCCGATGCAAAAGAACAAACCAGCAGCCTCTGACTGAGTTGCACTTGTTCTCTCTATTAAAATAAATATCTACACCAGTCGTGCTTCATGTCCACATCTTTAGCAGAAGACAAGAATATAACTCAGACAGTGGAAAATGGCAAAACATAGTCACATAGGTAAGTAAATTAACATTATACACATGAATTGGAGTAAACATATAGATATAAGATTAGATGACAATGCAAAAGGGAAGAGGAGGAGACAGAACAGAAAGTGGGGTAAGTGTGGAGAAAAGGATTGAACGGAGAGGTGGCGGATTGCAAACAAACTGTAGCGTGAGTGTAGTAATGGGTAACAGTTCAGATCAGGGATGGGCAACTTCGGTCCTGGAGGGCCACTGTCCTACAGAGTTTAGCTCCAACCCTGAAAAAATCACCTGCCTGTAATATTCTAGTAATCCTGAGGACCTTGATTAGCTTGTTCAGGTGTGTTTGATTAGGGTTGAAGCTAAACTCTGTAGGACAGTGGCCCTCCAGGACCGAAGTTGCCCATCCCTGGTTCAGATGGTGATAGTGACGGATGGCCTTCAGATATGAGGGTTAATCAAACTAAAAAGGCAAGAAGCAAGTAGTGGAGGAGAGAGTATGTCAAGACAAACAGCCAAAAAGATTACAGTGAAAGTAGGTCTGATGATGACAAGCAGGAAGAGTGGAAAGTTATTATTACGCTCAGTAATGATAAAGGCCACTTTCATCCAGTACAAATAACCAAACCAATTGAGAAGGAAATAGGGAAAATAAAATATGCTAAATTGCTGAAAAATAGAAGAATTCTAATTTCAAGAGTAAACGAGAAGCAACAGGAGATGATACTGAAAATGAGCCTTGGGGGTGGAAAGATAAAAGTGCACATACCAGGAATGGCAGCAAAATTAAGAGGAGGGATTTCAAACATACCTTTGGAAATGTCCATAGAGGATGTGAAGTATGAGATAAAAGGTAGAAAAGTACTAGAGGGTAGTACTTTAGCAGGGTTAAAGGTAATGAGATAATTAAGTGATTAATTAAGTGATGAGTGGCCATTATTGAAGACACCTGATGTTAACAAGCAGAATAACTGAAGGAGAAAATCTCAATGTTAAGTCACCATTATGGTGATCAGTGTTTACTTTAGTTGAGCTCTTGACCCTTACATTTTTAACTTTGAATTTAGTTTGGCTTCGGTATTTATAACTGCCAGATTAACAAAAAGAAAATGTGATCTGATGATGTTGGTTGTTTTTTGACATAATCATCATTTGACCTGAATCACTAAACTCATTTAGAGCCTAATCTCTGACTTAGATTCATATTGTTGATTACAGCATCACTGTGATTCTACAGCATAAGATCCAGAATTTCCAATGTAATCCAAAGGATTTCTTAGAACTTGTTCTGATAAAAAGAAAAAAAAAGTTTTGTTTAGGCACACACAGATATCAAGAATGAGTGAATGAATCTCAACAATGGTGACAAACAAAGTATTAAATTAGGAAAAGGAAATTAATAAGACAATTCAGATCATAATTTATTCATACTGTAATGCATTATGGGAGTCATTGTTACATATTCATGTATTTGTGATTCGTTTGTTCTATGTTATGATCTGTCTGTCCTCTAGGGGGCGAGTATGTTGTGTCTTTGTTTTATTAGGGACTGATTGGCGGCACCTGTGGATCCTGTATGTTTGGAATAAGAACTCCAAGCGGCCAAATCTGTGCGGCGGGTGGGGTGTTCGGCGGTGGTTCTGTGTGCTCTCCTGTTGTGTCTAATCCCGGTTCATTTTCCTATCGTTATGTCCATATCATTTTTGTAATAAATCCCCTATTGTACGAGCTGTGTTGTCTATGTTCTCTCTTGTGTTATGGCTGCGGTCGTAACAGTCATGAATGAGTTTTGATTGGTGGCACCCAGAATGTACTGCAAAATGCTTTATAATTGTCACCATTGTTGAGATTCACAGGCTGATTCTTGATGTCTTGGTGTCTAAATAACATCTTTTGAACAGAACTTTTAAGAAATAAGAACTTTTAAGTAAACATAACTCACTAAATGAGTTTAGTTATTCAGGTCAAATGATGATTATGTCAAAACATAACCAACACCACCTGATCACATTTCTCTTTGCTCGTCTGACAGTTATAACTCAGTTACAACAGCCAAACAAAATCTAAAGTTAATAGTAACTAACAACTAAATAAAACACTGATCACCATAATGGTGACTTAAAATTTAGTTTGTTAACATCAGGTGTCTTCAATAATGGTCAATCATCACTCAGTTAATCATTTAATTATCTCATTAACTTCAACACTGTTTCAGTGTTCATTTAACACTCATATTTTAACACTTTACACTCTTGATTGTGAAGTCAAATCCCAGGAGAGTTAATTTAACACTGGAGTTCTTGCTGTGTAGGATAACATTCTCTAAAAACATCCTCAAAATGTTACATTTAAAATGTTCTTGCTTTGTTAGCACGTCACATTACAAGAGCGTTTTATAAAATACATTCCGTCATCTCAGGCAAAAACATTTTTCGAATGTTGATTTGATAATGTTCCTCCTCTGTTATTATGGAACATTGTGTCAATGTATTATTGAGAACATTGTATAATCTTTTATCTCAACAACATTCCCAAAACATCCTCAAAATGTTACAGTTAAAATGTTATATCTTAGTTAACATTTAACCTTAAAAATCTACAGAAAACATCCTTAACATTACATTCAAATGTTTTCTTTAAAACATTAACCAAGCTTGTAGGGAATGTTAGCCAACGTTCTGAGAACGTTTCCTGCTAGCTGGGTCTGTGTTACTTGAAGATAATGCCTTCTGAAGTCCAAATGGTCTGGATCAAATATAAAGTTATGGGGTATATAAAGAAGGTGCTTCAAATGTCAGAGAATGGGACATACAGCACAACAATGTAAATGGAGACAAAGGTGTGTGAAATGCGGAGGAGAACATGACTATGGAAAATGTAAAAAGGATGCTAAGCAAAAATGCTGCAATTGTGGAGGTGAGCATAGTGCTGCATATGCTGGATGTGTAGTTCAGAAACAAGTTAAAGAAGTACAGAGGTATAAGGTTGTGAATAAGGTGACATATGCAGATGAATTAAAGGGTATTGGCAGTTATGAAAAAAAAAAAAAAAAAAAAAAAAATAGAACAATAGAGGATCATGAAAATCTGAATGACAATGCAAGGTATTCAGTACCCCGGAGTTCAGGAGCGAGTAGACCAAGGAAGGCCAGCACCTCCACAGCAGCAATGCAAACACATTGATTGTAGAAAAGAAGAGCTTTATAGCTTTTATATGTAAAGTTTTTAATGTTGCTATATACAACAAGAAAGAAAAAGCAATAAAAATAAGACAGTGGGGGAAGCTGCAGAAGAATTTCTAGGCATCAAAAATGTAAAAGCTGAAGATATACATAATATGTTGAGTGCTAACAATGATGGGGGTCTCAGAGTGTTATTTAATATTATGGTATGGTATGCCATCTCTTACAATGGAGTGCTAGAAGCTTGATTTCAAATGGTGTTGGAAAGGCCGAGTCATGTGCGCATGCGCTACTTATTGTCAGTCATCATCAGCAGAGAGCGGGACTGTACAAGCAAGACTGTGTGTGCAAAGTGCGTCAATATGTAAGTTGACTGTTCACCTAGTTTGGAAATCAATACTTGTCAAGGAGCTGTAAAGCCTTGATGTCATACTTCCATAAAGTGATGCATGTTTAAGAGAGATGTATCCGTTAATCGCGTGAGGTTGAGGGCTCGTGAATGTGCCGTTTATGTTCGATATTACTTGCAATTTATAATATTTATATTGCACCCAGTATTTGATTTGTACATATGTATGTGTGATCGTTACATTAGTATTTGAAACTCTTGTTATTTCGAGTTTAAGGACGCGATCTTTATGATTATGTGCCGTTCATTTAAATTACCTCAGATTTAGTTTCGGTTTTGAATGTTGTGCCATTTCTGACCACCGGGTGACGGTGTTGCATGTTTTCGTTGCTTGTATATTGATTTCTTTATTTAATATAGAATCGAACCTGATAATTCTTTATTTGAGAAATGTAGATTTGGAAGTAATGTTTGTATAATAATACTAGAGACATTTGTTAATATATATCTTTATTTCTTTCCCTTTGTAGACCACAAACACACACATCTAAATACTTTAAGCAACCTGTGTACTGCTGTGTTGTGCATAGCCAAAACTGTCAACAATAAACCTCCTTTGCATGGAACTGATTGAATCCAGTGTGTTCTGATCGACACCCCATTGAGGAAAGCTAAAAATAATAATACTACAGTCCAATCCTTCTATCGAATAAATGGGCAAGAATTGAAAAAGTTTGTTGCAGACTCTGAGATCAAACCTGATATTGTGTTCAGGAAACTTGGCTTTAGCCTCAGCTTGATTTTATTTTACCTGGATGGGTATGAGTCTGTCAGGCTTGATAGAGGTGGAAACCAAGGAGGAGTATGTGCAACATTTGTAAGGGATGGGATATCATTCAGAAGAATAATGAATTCAATATACACTCACCTAAAGGATTATTACACTCTAAAAAAAAATTTGTTCACTCAACTTACATTTTTAGTTATTTTTTTTGCTTTGACTCAGTTAGGTTTTATTGACTTAATCTACTAAGTATGTTCAACTTAAAAAGTTTAGTTGACATAGATAAAATAGTTGAGCCAACAACTTATTTCAAGTAACATGGACTTGTAAAGATTAGTTGAAATACGATAACTTACATTTTCAAGTTACCTGGACTTCTAAATATTAGTTGAAATACAATAACTTACATTTTCAAGTTATCTGTACTAAAGTGTATGTTCATTGAACTAAATTTAGCATATTTTCTCAACTTGCAATAGCACACTCAACCAAATAAATAACAGATTTTTCCATTCAAATGATTTTATTGTTCCTTACAAATCAATAAATGTTAAGAACAAACTGTTAACATATTCAAAGGAATACAATTATATCACAATTGCATAAAGTTTAAAGATAAAAATGTATTTGAATAATGCATAGAAAGTGTATTCATGTGGGATTTTTTTTCATGTTTGTACAAGTTTTCTGCATTGATGGCCTGACATCCATTCTCATTGCTTAATTTTTTTTAAATTTTACTTGGCTAAAACATATATTAAGATTTCATGTGTTTTAAAGTTATTTCACAGTTAAGGGGGTATTATTTATGTGAAAAATCTTAAAGTCTCAATTCACACAAAAAAAGTTGCTCACCTGTTAATACCTGTTAATACTTTCCATTGTTGGTAGACAAATGAAGATCTTTTTAATAAAATCTGTGAGCTTTCTGTCCCTCCTTTGACAGCCTAAGCAACTAGCTCTTTCAAGGTCCAGAAAAGATATCTTTAACCCATTTAATCCCAAATTTTTCCCAGACACAAAAATATCCAAATCATGTGTCATTAGTATCCCTTTGAAACAATCAGTCATAATTTTTTGAAATTTTCATGGAAAAGTGTGTGAAAAAGTGTGTTTTATGATCGGTCACAATTGTGACCGGTGGGATACTGTGTTGTATCAACCATTGTATTGATTTAATATAGGTCTATTTGACCTATGCAGTGTGTTTGTGTGTGTTTTTGTGTGCGTGTGTGTGTGTGTGGGTTTTTTTGTGTGTTTTTTTGTGTTTGTGTGTGTGTGAGTGTGTGTGTGGGGGGAGATCAGACATCAGAGGAGACATGACCATGTCTGAGTGTGTGTCTGTGTGTGTTTGTGTATGTGTGTTTGTGTGTGTGTGTGTTTCTGTGTGTGTTTCCCTGTGTGTGTCTGTGTGTGTGTGGAGATCAGACATCAGAGAAGACGTGACCATGTGTGTGTGTGTGTGTGTGTGAGTGTGTGTGTGTTTGTGTTTGTGTGTGTGTGTGTGTGTGTGGGGGGTGTGTGTGTGTGTTTCTGTGTGTGTGTGTGTGTGTGTGTGTGTGTCTGTGTGTGTGTGGAGATCAGACATCAGAGGAGACGTGACCGTGTGTGTGTGTGTGTGTGCGTGTGTGTGTGTGTGTGTCTGTGTGTGTGTGTCTGTGTCTGTCTGTGTGTGTGTGTGTGTGTGTGTGTGTGTGTGTGTGTGTGTGTGTGTGTGTGTGTGTGTGTGTGTGTGTGGAGATCAGACGTGTGTGTGTGTTTGTGTGTTTGTGTGTGTGTGTGTGTGTGTGTGTGTGTGTGTGTGTGTGTGTGTGTTTGTACTGCTATACTAGTGAGGACTGAAATGTGACAAAACACCTTTTAAGTGAGGACCTTTTGGTAAAGTGAGGACAAAATCTTGGTCCTCACTTTATTTTTCTCAGTTTAGACCCCAGGGGGGCTGGGCATTGTGCTGTGCAAATTTCTCAGACGTCCTCATTCCAATATCAAATCATGACGAAACTGTGTTTTCTTCATTCTCCTGAGCTCCCCCTAAAGGATAGTGGCGTGTGCTGCAGCCTATTTTCTATTGGCTGGAAGAGTACAACTCTGGATTTTTGATTGGATGGTTTGGTGATTTTTGTGATTGGCCAATGAAAAAATACATATCTTTTAAAAAACTGTATTAATTTATTACTTATAAAATAAACATATCACAATTACACAGCAGTCGTTCGTAAATAAACAGTACATACGATGTTTGGATTTCAGCAACAACTGCCACATAAATTAATTGGAATTTGCAAATGCACTAGATTTTCAACGAACTGCATACTAACAGCGATGTAGTATGGACGCGAATAGTGTGGGTTTTATGCTTTTTTGCGGCAGCATTACGTCATGTGGAGTATACATTGGCCATATCAGAGCGCGCTTTCCGCGAAACGTGACAAGAAGAATGACAGAAAGATTTCGGAGGAGATTACAGCGGCTGCGGCAACACCACAGTGCCTGCGAGCAGAGACACGAAGTAAGTGATGTTTTAAATCATTAAATATGAACTGTCGATTTATTTAACACTTGCATCCGTGTTATTTTAAGATTAAATTCAGTGTTCACGTTTTTATATGTAGGCTGTCGATAAATACAGGGGGTGGGGGGAGAGGTTAAGTCAGCTTTTTACAATACAGATCGTTTAAAAGAAGCTTTAACGTTACAGATAACAGGAAAATTATGCAACAAAGTTTGTTTTAGAGGTACAGCAGCTCTAGAAAAAAAATAATGTCATTGTACAGTCATTGTAAGTTCAGTGTTGATTAATTTATGTTGTAAAAAAGTTATTTATTTAGTTAATTTATCTAAACAACATTTTTAAACAGTGATGTCATCGTCAAGCCCCGTTCAGTTCTCATAGAACACGGTCAAATCAACAATATTATTAAGAATTATAACAATAACCGAACTTTTTTTGTTTTTACTGTTCACTAAGCGCTACCAAAAAGTATAATTCTCTTCATTAAAACATAGCCTACCTAACTTAGAGGCACTCATTTTAAGACTTAAGTTATTAAGACAATTAAGACAAATAAATTTAGCTATGTTTGTTAGTAGATGAGAAGTGGCACTGTAACATACATTCAATACTTCATTTTGTAAAGAATTGGGAAATATATTTTGTATAGATCAGTTTTCATAAATGATTTTAACGTCGAATAGGGGGAGAGCTGACTGCTCACTTAAAATCGCTTGACGTGCGTCTTCTGGAGTAAACTCCCTCAGTCCCCATCCCCCACTCTTGCTCTCAGTGGGGGATGGGGACTGCTGCTGCTGAGCTCGTTTACTCGAGAAGACTCAGGTGGGTCATGTCTATATCTTCGTTTGTAGAATTATTTCATAACACTTTATAATAAGTAGTAATAAAGTCCTTACAACTCATTTGCCAACTCTTCATAGTTGATATATTGCAGTCTTTATATTATTCATATATGTATAGCCTGTATACAAATAGTGATGTCTTCAACTTTTGCCACTGAAATTAAAAAATTACTGTTTAATTAGCTCATATGTAAAGAGAGAGAGATTGCTTTTAGCTTTAACATCTTTTGTTAACCATATGAGTTATGTACAGCAGCTTTAGAAGAAAATAATGTCATTGTCCAGCTTAAGTAAGTTCAGTGTTGATTAATTTCTGTTGTAAAAAGTTATTTATTTAGTTAATTTATGTAAACAACATTTTTAAACAGTGATGTCATCGTCAAGCTCCGTTCAGTTCTCATAGAACACGGTCAAATCAACAATATTATTAAGAATTATAACAATAACCGAACTTTTTTTGTTTTTACTGTTCACCAAAAAGTATGATTATATTCATTAAAACATAGCCTACCTAATTTCTAGGCACTTATTTTTAAGACAGAACAGAAATTACTGTTTAATTAGCTCATAAAGAGATAGATATTGCTTTTATGCTTTAACATAAAAGACTATTAATTAAGACTTAAATAAATTTAGATATGTTTGTTGGTAGTTGAGAAGTGGCACTGTAACATACATCCAATACCTCATTTTGTAAAGAATTGGGAAATATATTTTGTACAGATCAGTTTTCATAAATGATTTTAATGTCGAATAGGGTGAGAGCTGACTGCTCACTTAAAATCGCTTGATGTGCGTCTTCAGGAGTAAACTCCCTCAGTCCCCATCCCCCACTCTCGCTCCCCCATCCCCCACTCTCGCTCTCAGAGGGGGATGGGGACTGAGGGAGTTTACTCCTGAAGACGCACGTCAAGCGATTTTAAGTGAGCAGTCAGCTCAGCAACTGCTGCTCCTGAGCTCGTTTTCTCGAGAAGACTCAGGTCAAGTCTATCTTCGTTTGTAGAATTATTTCATAACACTTTATAGTAAGTAGTAATAAATCCCTTACAACTCATTTGCCAACTCTTCATAGTTGATATATTGCAGTCTTTATATTATTCATATATGAATAGCCCGTATACAAATAGTGATGTCTTCAACTTTTGCTACTGTAATTAAGAAATTACTGTTTAATTAGCTCATATGTAAAGAGATAGATATTGCTTTTATGCTTTAACATCTTTTGTTAACCATATGAGATGAGTGATGTACAGCATTAAACCAGTAGTAAAGGAGTTGTTAATGGTGTTAGGAGTATCTCTATCTAATCTAGGTGTTTTTGTAGTTTTTGACGTCTAGGAGACAAGTATGCATATATTTTGTTTAGTTTTCTTTGTGTTAGCTTAATTTTTTTTGTTTTCTGTTGCCTTTGAGTTAAAGGGTTGGTTCACCTAAAAATGAAAATTCTGTCAGTAATTACTCAACCTTATGTTGTTCCAACCCCGTAAGACCTTCGTTCATCTTCTAAACACAAATTAAGATATTTTTGATTAAATCTGAGAGCTGTCTCACTCCTCCATAGGCTTCTGTGTGAACACAAACTCGACCCGGGATCGATGCCGGGTTAGGGACCTAGTAACATTGCCGTGTTCAGTCCCGGAACGTGCGCTGTGTGAACAAAAGCCATAATAATGCCGTGTCATAGTGATGACGCTGAAGCCGGGATTGTTCGCCAGCTGTGAAACGATACGTAATGCGCAAGTTTATGATCGAATCAGAGCAAAAAATGCACAAGCATGGTTTTTCGAGAGAGAAATCGCAGCTCATAAGCAAACTTGAGACGCTGCTGAGACATTACTAGTCACATCGATGTCACGTGTCTTTACAGGATTTTTACGGGTTGTGTGTGAACACACTCTCTGATTCCGGAAAATCACTGGCAGGGTGAATAAACCAAAATCAAACGAACCCGAGTCGAATCCCAGGTCACTTTATCCGTGTATTTTCCGGAATATCTGTGTGAAAGGGGCTAAAGTTAGTAAAGACATCGTTAAAATAGTCCAAGTGACCACAGTGGCTCAACCTTAAGTTTATCAAGCGACAACAATACTTTTACTCGTGTCAAAGGCCCACACAGAAGAATAGTTAAATAAAGTTGTTATTTTTGGGTGGGTTTTGCGCACTAAAAGTATTCTTGTCGCTTGATAAACTTAAGGTTGAGCCACTGTGGTCACTTGGACTATTTTAAACATTGTCTTTTCTAACTTTCTGGGCCGGCAAGTTTCGATCCCAAAGAAGTCTATGAAGGAGTGAGCAAGATCTCAGATTTCATCAAAAATATCTTAATTTGTGTTCCGAAGATGAACGAAAGTCTTACGGGCAACATGAACAACATGAGGGTGAGTAAATGATGACAGAATTTTCATTTTGGGGTGAATTAACCCTTTAACTTTATAAATTATTGATTACAGATGGAAATTTCATGGCAAGACAGACAGAAGAGGGATGAGGAGGACGAAGACAGACAGAAGAGGGATAAGGAGTACCAAGACGGACAGAAGAGGGATGAGGAGGACCAAAACGGACAGAAGAGGGATGAGGAGGACCAAAACGGACAGAAGAGGGATGAGGAGGACCAAAACGGACAGAAGAGGGATGAGGAGGACCAAAACGGACAGAAGAGGGATGAGGAGGACCAAGACGGACAAAACGACACCCTTCATATTGTCCAAGAAATTTGTATAGAGGTAAGTCATAGTTAAGGGCATTTTTCTTTATAATGTATGATTTAAACAGGTCATTGTATGTCTTTTTTATTATACATTATTATACATATATTCACAAACAGCTATAGACTATACATTTTCACCCAAAAATTACCATTTTTCTTTTACTCCCTCATGTAGTTTCAAACCTGTATGAATTTCTTTTTTCTGCTGAACACAAAAGAAGATATTTTGAAAAATGTCGGTAACCAGACAGTTGATGGACCCCATTGACTTCCATAGTATTTTTTTTTTCCTACTATGGAAGTCAATGGGGTCCAAGATCTGTTTGGTTACAGACATTTTTCAAAATATCTTCTTTTGTGATCAGCAGAAAAAAGAAATTCATACAGGTTTGAAACAACTTGTAAATGATGACAGAATTTTAATTTTTGGGCGAACTATCCCTTTAACCTCTACTTTGGTTATGTCATTAGGGTTAGGGTTAGGGTTAGACCAAATCAGATAAACAAACCTAACCTAAACAAAAACCAAACTAACCCTAACAAAATTGATATAAAAAAAATATCACTGTTAACATTTTAACATAATATTAATATGAAAAAAGTAGTGTAAGCAATGAATCATAAATGTTTTCTTTTGAAAATGATTATTACCAGATTTCCTGAGTTTTCATAAAACATGTTTTTTAGACTACAAGTACGGTCACATTTACAGTTGCTCTGCAAAATAATTTGTTACACAGAACTTTATTATATTAAATATTAATCAAAAATGATTCACACCTTCACAAAATCCAATCATTCAGTGTAAGAGTAAAAAAATGACAAAACATTATTTAGTAAGTTTATTTGATTCACAGCGATCAATCGGTGCATCTCTACCATTTTGGTGTCAAAAGATCAAGGACTTCTCGATGCATGACCGCTTTCATTTGAAAAGTTAACATTAAAGAAATAGTTCATTCAAACACCCTCATCTGCATCTATTTCATATTTCATTCTTCTGTGGAATGAAAGTGTTTTGGCTTTGGGGCAACATATAGACTATGGAATGATTTATTATAATTTTTTAACCATTATCTAATTTTAACCATTGTGATCTTTGTTGAAGTAACTGAATCTTTGTGAAGTTTGTGAATGTTAAAATTGTTTTTGTAAACAGGAGCAATCGAACCAGGCTGACAGTGACTCAACTGATGAGGGCAGTGTCTTTATTCCTTCGGTGGAGGAGTCTACTGATGATGATGATGACTTTTGTTCAGAAGAGTCAAAGATTGAAAAGGACATTGGAAAGACTAGAAAAGACAAAATGTTTCATTCAGCTAAAGAGATTGAGAAGGCAAAGCAGAGAAAAATGACAATCAAAACAAGTCAGCAAAATCCTGAAGGCAAACGCATTTGGAACAAAAAACAGTACTGTGTCTACTGTGAAAAATCACAAAGCAAGATTTCTAGACACCTTGAGAGAAGTCATTCGAATGAGGTAGAAGTAGCTAAAGCCTTCAGTTTTCCAAAAGGATCAAAGAAAAGAAAGGTTCTTCTTGAACAGCTTCGGAACCAGGGTAATTACTATCATAATATAGGAGTCTTGGAAACTGGACGTGGCGAGATTGTTACTTGGCGACAACCAACTGCAGATGCAGTACTTTCGGATTTCCTTCCCTGCCCTGATTGTCTGGCCTTCTTCATGAAAAAAGACCTATGGAAACACTCTAAGACATGTAGGGGACAGGGGGATGTGAAGAAACGGAAAGGTGAGAGCGTGAGATCAGCTGCAGCCTGTCTGATACCAATGGCAGCAAAGTGCTCTGCAGATATTAGGGCTCTTTTGCAAACCATGCGCCAAGATGAAATAACACAAACCATAATGAAGGACAGTTTGATTTGTCTTTATGGTGAATCGCTTTATACAAAGTGTGGCCATGACAAATCACAACATCACTACATAATTCAAAAAATGAGGGAGCTGGCCAGGTTTATGATTGAAGTAAAGACAAAATCTAAAAAAGTGAGGAACCTTACAGAGCTCTGTAAGCCAGAGAACTTTCTGTTAGCAGTCACAGCTTGTAAGGAAGTAAGTCAATTTCAATCAGATTTAAATATGTTTAAAACTCCCTCTCTTGCTCTGAAAATTGGATACTCATTGAAGAAAGCCTGCCAGCTCAGTTTAGGACAATGTTTAATGGCCGGGGACAGAGACACTGAAAAAAAGTTGAAAAACTTCATCAAACTAATTGATAGTCATTGGCGTACTAACATTTCGAGTCAGGCCCTCAACACTTTGCAGCAAAGCAAGTGGAACAAGGGGGACAGTATTCCCCTTACGGAAGATGCCATGGCTTTACAAAAACACCTCAAAAGTGTGGAGCAGGTCTCAAAACAAAAACTCAAAGAGAATGTGAATGTCGCTGACTGGAAGGTCTTGGCTGAGACTTTGCTCAGTCAAATCATTCTTTTTAATCGGAGACGTGTAGGTGAAGCATCCAAATTGCTCCTTACATCATATGCGAGTCGAAACGCCAAGCCTCCTAACGAAGATGTGGTAAAATCACTGACTAAATTAGAACAACAGTTGTGTAATGAGTTGACTCGATTAGAGATCCGAGGGAAGAGAGGCAAGAAAGTGCCTGTCCTTCTTACAAAGGACATGGTTGAGTCCATGGACATGCTGAATGAAAGCAGGAGCAAAGTGGGCATCGACGAAGACAATCCTTATGTTTTTGCCAGGGTGGGGGCTTTAACTCACATCCGTGGATCAGACTGTTTGAGGAAATTTTCGAAAACCTGTGGCGCGAAAGACCCCAGGAGCCTTACATCGACCAAATTGAGAAAACAAGTAGCAACGTTAAGTCAAATCATGAATTTGAAAAACAATGAACTTGACCAGTTGGCCAAATTCCTGGGACACGACATTAGAGTGCACCGAGAGTACTACAGACTGTCCGAAAATACAATTCAACTAGCAAAAGTAAGCAAGTTGCTTTTGTCTTTAGAAAAAGGTGCAGACTGTTATAAAGGAAAGTCTTTGGAGGAGATTACCTTCAGTACTGAGGGTGAGTAAAATGGATTTGGATATTCACACTACAGTGATTGTATTTAATGCAATATATCTGTGGTTTTGTATTGTTTTGTTTATATGACATTTTTTTAATTGTTTGCTTTACAGAGACTGAAAATGACACAAGCCCTGCTTCCAGATGCCGACAAGAGCATGAATGCCAAACCACAGAAAAAGGTCAGTGCTAAAGAGATCTAGTGGTTAGCTTAAAGGTGATAATGGAAAGGTTGCTGATTTAAACCCTGCAAGGAGCAATCCACAACCATAGTGTCCTGGAGTAAAAGTGTCCTGGGTTTTCTATTCTGTCATCACTTCAAAGGGATAGTTCACATAAAAATGAAAATTCTGTCATTATTTACTCACCCTCGAGTTGAATTTCTTTGTTCAACTGAACACAAAGGAAGAAATTTTGAAGAATGTTTGTAACCAAACAGTTTTGGGGCACCATTGACTTCCATAGTAGGAAAATAAATACTATGGAAGCCAGTGGTGACCCAACACTGTTTGGTTACAAACATTTGGAGTATCGATATATCTGCCCTTTCCAATGAACACAAAAACACACAGTATTCTCAGACAACTTTTTCCAGATATGATCAAATAAGCAAATTAGCAAATGCTTATCAACATGCAGTTTTGACATGATTTAACTTTACACTGTTATGATCTCCAGAAGCCTCAGAAAATGAAGATGAACAACTCTCTACCTCAGAACAACTCTCTATCTCTACCTCAGAACAACTCTCTACCTCAAAGTCTGTCCGTCGCAAACACAAGCGCCACATCTCAGAAGCGGGTAAGTAATCAGTAGAGCTGTTATGCATGTTATGTAGAATCTGTCTCTTGATAAGATTAACACAGTTTTGACATGTGATTAAACTTTACACTGTTATGATCTCCAGAAGCCTCAGAGAATGAAGATGAACAACTCTCTACCTCAAAGTCTATCCGTCGCAAACACACACGCCACATCTCAGAAGCGGGTAAGTAGTCAGTAGAGATGTTATGCATGTTATGTAGAATCTGTCTCTTGCTAAGATAAAGAGTTTTGACATGTGATTAAACTTTACACTGTTATGATCTCCAGAAGCCTCAGAAAATGAAGATGAACAACTCTCTACCTCAGAACAACTCTTTATCTCTACCTCAGAACAACTCTCTACCTCAAAGTCTATCCGTCGCAAACGCAAGCGCCACATCTCAGAAGCGGGTAAGTAGTCAGTAGAGATGTTATGCATGTTATGTAGAATCTGTCTCTTGATAAGATTAACACAGTTTTGACATGTGATTAAACTTTACACTGTTATGATCTCCAGAAGCCTCAGAGAATGAAGATGAACAACTCTCTACCTCAGAACAACTCTCTATCTCTACCTCAGAACAACTCTCTACCTCAAAGTCTATCCGTCGCAAACGCAAGCGCCACATCTCAGAAGCGGGTAAGTAATCAGTAGAGCTGTTATGCATGTTATGTAGAATCTGTCTCTTGCTAAGATAAAGAGTTTTGACATGTGATTAAACTTTACACTGTTATGATCTCCAGAAGCCTCAGAAAATGAAGATGAACAACTCTCTACCTCAGAACAACTCTCTACCTCAAAGTCTGTCCGTCGCAAACACAAGCGCCACATCTCAGAAGCGGGTAAGTAATCAGTAGAGCTGTTATGCATGTTATGTAGAATCTGTCTCTTGATAAGATTAACACAGTTTTGACATGTGATTAAACTTTACACTGTTATGATCTCCAGAAGCCTCAGAAAATGAAGATGAACAACTCTCTACCTCAGAACAACTCTCTACCTCAAAGTCTATCCGTCGCAAACGCAAGCGCCACATCTCAGAAGCGGGTAAGTAATCAGTAGAGCTGTTATGCATGTTATGTAGAATCTGTCTCTTGATAAGATTAACACAGTTTTGACATGTGATTAAACTTTACACTGTTATGATCTCCAGAAGCCTCAGAGAATGAAGATGAACAACTCTCTACCTCAAAGTCTATCCGTCGCAAACGCAAGCGCCACATCTCAGAAGCGGGTAAGTAGTCAGTAGAGATGTTATGCATGTTATGTAGAATCTGTCTCTTGATAAGATTAACACAGTTTTGACATGTGATTAAACTTTACACTGTTATGATCTCCAGAAGCCTCAGAGAATGAAGATGAACAACTCTCTACCTCAGAACAACTCTCTATCTCTACCTCAGAACAACTCTCTACCTCAAAGTCTATCCGTCGCAAACGCAAGCGCCACATCTCAGAAGCGGGTAAGTAATCAGTAGAGCTGTTATGCATGTTATGTAGAATCTGTCTCTTGCTAAGATAAAGAGTTTTGACATGTGATTAAACTTTACACTGTTATGATCTCCAGAAGCCTCAGAAAATGAAGATGAACAACTCTCTACCTCAGAACAACTCTCTACCTCAAAGTCTGTCCGTCGCAAACACAAGCGCCACATCTCAGAAGCGGGTAAGTAATCAGTAGAGCTGTTATGCATGTTATGTAGAATCTGTCTCTTGATAAGATTAACACAGTTTTGACATGTGATTAAACTTTACACTGTTATGATCTCCAGAAGCCTCAGAAAATGAAGATGAACAACTCTCTACCTCAGAACAACTCTCTACCTCAAAGTCTATCCGTCGCAAACGCAAGCGCCACATCTCAGAAGCGGGTAAGTAATCAGTAGAGCTGTTATGCATGTTATGTAGAATCTGTCTCTTGATAAGATTAACACAGTTTTGACATGTGATTAAACTTTACACTGTTATGATCTCCAGAAGCCTCAGAGAATGAAGATGAACAACTCTCTACCTCAAAGTCTATCCGTCGCAAACGCAAGCGCCACATCTCAGAAGCGGGTAAGTAATCAGTAGAGCTGTTATGCATGTTATGTAGAATCTGTCTCTTGATAAGATTAACACAGTTTTGACATGTGATTAAACTTTACACTGTTATGATCTCCAGAAGCCTCAGAGAATGAAGATGAACAACTCTCTACCTCAAAGTCTATCCGTCGCAAACGCAAGCGCCACATCTCAGAAGCGGGTAAGTAATCAGTAGAGATGTTATGCATGTTATGTAGAATCTGTCTCTTGATAAGATTAACACAGTTTTGACATGTGATTAAACTTTACACTGTTATGATCTCCAGAAGCCTCAGAAAATGAAGATGAACAACTCTCTACCTCAGAACAACTCTCTACCTCAAAGTCTATCCGTCGCAAACACACACGCCACATCTCAGAAGCGGGTAAGTAGTCAGTAGAGATGTTATGCATGTTATGTAGAATCTGTCTCTTGATAAGATTAACACAGTTTTGACGTGATTAAACTTTACACTGTTATGATCTCCAGAAGCCTCAGAGAATGAAGATGAACAACTCTCTACCTCAAAGTCTATCAGTCGCTCTCCTGCACGTAAACAACACATTATAGAAATGTTCTCAGGTAATGAATATGCTGCTCTTCTGCACAACTTATACAACCTGGTCAATTCTTAGCTGAGAAGCTTGATTTTTACATTGACATTTAATCATTTAGCTGACGCTTTTATCCAAAGCGACTTACAAATGAGGAGAGCAATAGAACTAATCAGACCAACAATATGATTAAACAGTATACAAGTTCTTTAACAACTCTCAAGTTAGTCTAACACAGTACACATAGCAAGTTTTTTTGTTGTTTTTTTATCACAAAAAAGTTAATAGAATAGCTAAGTGCTAGTATTAATTGGTCAGGTGCTGATAAAAAAGATGTGTCTTTAGACGTTTTTGTTTTGATATCTGTCTGTAGCCAAGTTTCCATCCAGTTTTTGCGCTGATTTGTTATCTACAGAATCGAAACTTGATGTCTCCAGCCTGTCTCCATATAATTGGCCTTTTACCGCTAAAATGATGTGCGTGAAGCCATCCCTAAAGAAACGTATAGTCAAATAAGTTTTGTTTCACAAAACAATCTACCCTTGAGCAGTTTCCATACATCATTATTATATAATTATATTGTATCTCGTGCGCTCCAGATATTTCTAAAATGTCTAGAGTAATGAGACAATAAAAATGTGGCCAGTTTACTGCTTAATATTGTTACACAGGGTTCCTACACAGTTTGTAAAAGTATGGAATTTGATTTGAGTAATTTCCAGGTCTGGAAAAGTATGGAAAAACTAAATCAGAGTATGGAAAAATATTAGTTTTTTCCAGACTATTGCCCCTATTCAGTTTTCTAAAATATAAAATACAGAATTTCTAAAAATAAATGTATTACACAGACTGGGTTAAAAATATAAATTTCTCGATTTTTATCTATTTTATGAACTAATATCAATAAATAAATCCCAATCTTTTAGTCTGCTTTTTTCAGTTGATCAATAAAACTTTGTAGAGCCTCCCATCCAATAAATCACAGTAAGCTTTGTTTCATATCAAAAGTAACAAAGCTCAAAGTATCAGCTTACAAATTCCATCCATTTTATTATGAAAATCAAACAATAGATACTGTTTTGGCGCTCTTTAATGTGGCAGATCGCTATAGTGCCTTAGTTCAAGCGGCAGCGCACACGTAAGCTAATCATCTCTTCCGCTTTACTACTAGTTACAGCACAAAATAAACATGAATAAACATCAGAAGGAATGTTTAAAGATTAAGTATAACTTACTGTCTCATTTAATCACTCAATCAGTGTTTCAACCTCGGAAATACGTGAACCGGGGTGCCCAATCCTGTTCCTGGAGATTACCTACCAGCAGAGTTCAGCTCCAACCCAGATTTTGTAGCGTTAAACCTTCTTTATTTGTTTCCAAACAATCCTTGGGTGGAAATCTGGCTAGTGATGAAACCTGTGATTATAGAGTGAGGTTTCTTTATACATTTAGCTACAGCTTTTAAAAATGTTGTTTATTTTGACATGTTGTTTCGTGTTTCAGGAACGAAAGCTCCTAGGAGGCCATGGCGTAGCGAAGAGCAGGGCGCTGTAAAGCGCACACTGGGAAAATTCTTTGCCTTGAGAAAAGTTCCTGGAAAAGCAGAGTGTCAGTCATGTCTGGATGCAAATCCAGTCCTTAGGTCAAGATCTTGGGTTGACATTAAAAACTTTGTCCATAACACTATTCAAACCATGAAAAGGAAACTTGCTTCTTGAAGGAATGCTCTCTTTTTCTTGCTTTCATTTCTTTCTTTTTTTTGTTGGAGAAATAGAAATATTTAATATTTTGTATAAACTCTATGCACTTTACTGTACCTACCTTTCCCTTTTCAGAGGAAGCAAGCACTTTACATTCCTTTGATTTTGTACTAAATACAAAAGATTTCTATTTCTCCAGTAGTGCATTTCATTTACATTTCCCTTATCAGAGTAAGCACTTCTTTCTT
>NW_028155953.1:30000-59546 GCF_963993115.1 Abramis brama | reverse complement strand
TCTCGGAGAGTTGCTGGAAGGATGCAAATGTACCAGCAATATACAAGTCCCTAAATGCCTTGATGCCGTAGTCAGACCACAAAGAAAAAGCCCCATCAATTAAGGAAGGATGAAAAACAGGGTTAGCTGATAAAGGTGCTAGGAAAGAGAAGGTCTGTAGACCAAAATAGCGTCGAAATTGCTTCCAAATTTTAAAAGTGGATTTAACTAAGATATTATTGCAAAAAAGGGAGGGAGAAAAGCTAAGAGGAGCGTGGATGAGAGCAGTCAACGAAGCAGGTTTAACAGAAAACATCTCCATACTCAACCATGTAGGAGGAACTAAAATCGAGGCTTTCTGTTCACAACTATGTCTCCATTTGTACAAAATGCTGCACATTCATGTGATTCTGGATTTTGCACACACAAGTTGTATTGTTATAGTTTAAACATAGTGATGCACATTTGTGAATTTGTCAAATAGATGGGTAGTTGTGCACACATTCAAAATTAGCACCAGGATTCATTTATAGTTGTGTGTGTGTGGGTTGTGGAATGCTTAAAAACTGTGAAAAGAAAGTCTCAAAATCCAAACGAATGAAATGAGTTTGACTCAGAAAAGACGTCAATGAATGGTCACTTGCGTGAGCAAAATTCAGAATTGAATGAATGTGTAGCAATTTGTACAAATAGAGACATTTTTGTGAATACAAATGTTTTCTTTGGTATTAGTCTATCATAATTTGCGCATGCAACAAGGAAGATGTGCATGTGTGGATCTACCTATTCCAGCTAGTGATGTGAGCAGGAGAGATGTCTGTCACAGGTGGGCTAGTTGAAATTTTGAGAATTCAATACTAAATTATTTTAAGAAAAACATTTGAGTAAACTAGCGTAGCAATGTAGCAACATGTTTTCTTCTAATGTTGTAAACGTTAAAGGATTAGTTCACCTCAAAAAGAACATTTCCTTATACTTTACTCCAAGATGCCATTAATGCCATCCAAGATGTTCATGTCTTTCTTTCTTCAGTGGAAAAGAAATTAAGTTTTTTTAGGAAAACATTTCAGGAACACAATGGACTTGAAAATGTTGAAGTCCGAATCAATGCAGTTTCAAAGGGCTTTGCACGATCACAGCTGAGGAATAGGGTCTTACTTAGCGAAACAAAAAATAAACATCTATATACTTTTTAACCACATTTGTTCGTCTTGTGCTGGTCTGCTATGCTGTGCTGGTCACGAAAGATTTTATTTTAAATAATAATAATAAATTAAAACAAAGATGTCGGACGATTTTGAAGTTGGAGGAGAAGATGAGATGGAATTTTTTGCCCTTCCCTGCCTTTCTGAACTGGAGTACACAGACAAATACCTCAGATGACGTGATGCGTGACGTCTCCAACGTGATGATGTAATGCCTGGCGCATCGCAGACCAGCACAAGACGAACAATTGTGGTTAAAAAGTATATGCAGTTTTATTTGCTTTAGAAAATGACCGATTGTTTCGCTAGATAAGACCTTATTCCTCAGCTGGGATCGTGCAGATTCCTTTGAAGCACTTCAGAGCCCTTTGAAACTGCATTGATTTGGACTTCATGTTGGTTGCGATTGAAGTTCATTGGCCCTCATTTATCAAAAGTGCGTACACCAAATTTCCAGCGTACGTTGGCGTACGGCACGCTCAAATCCTACGCCAGCTCAGGAGGTGGTGTACGCACGTTTTGAGTTAGTGCAGAAATGCGCCGAAAAACAATTCCTAACACCACAAAACGCACTGACAAACTAAAAAATATGATATATTGTGACCCACTGTAAAAAACAACAACAACAGCATAGTAATTATAAACTTCAGTGTTTATTTTTGTGCAACATGGACTTCAGTGTTTAATTTGTGTGACTTTACCAAAGCATTTGATTTGTAGGCATATGTATTCCTTCAGTTGCGAGCCTGTGCGCTTTACCTGACGTTTCAAGCCTTGTTTATACTTTCGCCTGGCTCCGCAGACTGCGCGCGCACCTCCCCAAACGGACGAGGCGTTTATACTCGACGCGCTCGCCGTCGTACTATTCTTTGAAACGATGGTTAGGCCAGGGTTAGGCCCGGCAGGAGCGCACGGACTGGCTTCAGTAATGAAAGGCTTTCAATGACCAAAAAATAATTCAGACTGACAAAATAATAAAAATGACATTCTTCTTCGTTTAAATAATAATAATAATAATAATAATACAAATAATAATAATGACATTCTTCTTCTAAATAACAATAAGCGTCATTAATAATAAAAATCATAATAATAATAAGAAGAATATTACAAACTGTCATGCAATTATTAATGTGAATGAATGGTACTCCACATCACATCATCATCATCACTATTGTACACCCCAATACATGTGAGGTGATACGAAATTAAATGCTAATTGTTTCAAAACACGTGCTGTAAAATAATGCATTGTGATAGGTCATTTGCTCATCCAAGTTTCTCTTCTTTTCCGTCTTCCGTGTGTCCATGGCGTAAAATGAGGGCGTGGGGGAAGCGGAGACTTGAATATATAGGGGCGTGTTATTCTAATGACGATCGTTTTCAGCCGCAGCATTTATCAAGGGCAGGTATTGCGTACACCTGGATTTCAAAGGTACGCACAGCTTCATAAATCAGGCGGTGAGAGGAGTGTAAGCATAATCTTACGCCAACATATACGCCCGTTTCTACGCAAGAATGATAAATGAGGGCCATTGTGTGGAGAAAAATCCTGACATGTTTTCCTCAAAACTTAATTTCTTTTACACTGAAGAAAGACAGGCATGACCATCTTGGATGGCATTGTAAATTATCAGGAAATTTTCATTTTGAGGTGAACTAATCCTTTAACAATTATAGATCACTGTTACAAGTCACTGAATGCTGAGCTTTCTATTGGATTATTGTGTTAACTTCGTGCTAAGATTCCTGGTGCTGCATGGGGGGAGTTGGGGTGTGCATTAAGGCCCTTTGGCTTGCAGCCTAGGATTGATAATATAATAGTGATTGAAAATGGAGCAGGACTTACCAAACATAGATCGGCAGAGTGCCAACTCTTTAAAGGGCCGTTTTTGTTTTGTAGGCTCCTTTTGTTCAGTCCTGAAGCCAGTTCATTCGACAACAGGTGTGCCATCATACGGCGGACCCTCACCTCTAGGGTAGTCCCTCACCTCTAGGGTAGTCCCTCCAATAGTGGCGAGATGAGCAGTCTGGCGAAGTATAACAAATTTGCAGCGTTAACACATGCAGACTGGATTCACATTTGATCATGCCAACATATTCCTAGATCCAACGACGTTACTTTCAGGAGAGCGCTGCCATATTCCTCACCAATCTCGTATATTTTAGCAGTAAACAATGTATTTTTCTCAGTCTGAATGTAACTTGGATTGATAAAGGCGTACTGAAACAACAGCAGTTTTTAGGAGATGAAAAGTGGAATGACTGAGACTAAGGTTCAATACAAATTAACCCATGAGTCTACTGTCATAACTGTCAGGCAGTTTAAGGAAGTTGTGCATATCAGTGAAGTTTTCTGACAGAAGAATGAGGTAACTATTAAACAACTACCATTGCCTGGCGGTTTGTGCCATTTAGCAGTGTCTCTTCTGCACGGTCCAGGGCCTCGTGGTGTGGAGGGGCAGCTCCAGCGGCCGTCCCACAGACTCCGACTGTCCACACCTGCAGGACTGAAGGAATTGCCGGAACTCCTCCCGCAGGTCCTTCACCTCCTTGGACAAGTCCGTCACTGCAGTGAGAAGTTTTTGCATAGCCACATCTATTGACAAAGAAAATTGTACAAACAAATTTCAGAAGATGTTGAACAAAGAAATGTGTCATAAAACATTACTTAGAGCAGTCAGTGTAATGTTTTTTTAATATTCTTTTATCATTGTCATACACTAATGTTCAAAGGTTTGGATCACCACAAATTTTTCCGTATGGGACAACTCTTGGACTGCTGTAAAACCATTATTTCATGAGGCTGGTTATAATGAATCCAAATGGAAAAATGAATGGTGGTAACAAACTTTTTAACAGTTGTTTATTTTAGCAATGTCTCCTTCCATTGGTTTAAGCTAACAGTTGATAAGTGGTAAATCCTTCAATGATTCAAATCATTGAGGAAAGATAAGGCTGGGCACCTAGGATTTAACTGTACTTACCTTTTAATGCCAGCCTGGCAGTTTCTGAAGAATCTGTAACAACTATGAAAAGAGAAATTAAACCATTTGACTGGATATACTGCATTTGGTTCGAATTTTGAATGTTTGAATTGACTGAATTTAATTACTTCTTTTTAAAAGCATACCTTCAGGAGATGGCCTCTGGAGGAGTAAATTCATTGGAGAGAACGCCAATTCATCTCCAGGGAACGATGCTGGGACATTGGGGTAAGACAACATGGGGCAATTGGGGCGTTGGAGGGTCTGATAGATTCGTGGAGGTGGTGATGGTTGGCTGTCCTGACTGGCTAGTTGGGTTTGGGTTTGGGTTGAGTTGGGTTGCTTTGTGTAAAGAAAAAAAAAATGTGGGTGGGTGGGTGGGTGGGAGGGAGGGAGGTGGTTAGGGGCAGATGTGTGTAATGCATATTTAGATTCTCTATTTTTTGCAAAAGCTTTCTTTATGTACACAAACACACACACACACACACACACGCCACAATGTGGCTAACTATACCTGGAAATAGCACTTTGGGGGCTTGGGCGAATCTGCACTCATTCTGGGGCTCCTCCTCTGAATGATAAACTGGATTCAGTCTAAAAGTAAACAAGGGAGCAAAGCACTTAAATTGTCAACTTGCGCATGTCAACAAATTGTTAAACTGTTAAATTGCACGTCAACAACAAATGGTTGAAACCTTTTATATGTCTGCTTTGGACAAAGGCATCTGCCAAATGTGTGCAACTGGAAATTGGACATTCATTATTACCTTCTTTTTCTTTTTAGGCCATGGTGGCTCTCCTCCTCAGACTGGATGTCGGTGGAGTCACAATCTTTATTGACATATCGGTCCAGGCTCCTCGCTGCCTCATCATGACTATCTACAAACATAGAATAACAGTCAAGCACAGTCAGAGTCAGGAGAAATATTGTCAGACAGGGGTATGTTCAGATTCTTATACCATGATTCTTACACCAGAACACCCACCACGAGTTATGAGGAGACGGATTGGTTGGTATGTGTGCCATTCCTGTCCAGGCTGTTCTCGGTTCAAGATGGCTGCATTCAGCCTAATAGAGTCCTTAGGAGGGTATGGGGGCCAGAAGACTTTATCCCCCTCAACCCATGTGTTTGGCACAATTTCAGTTGCACCACTGCTGAACTGCACAACGCACCACTTGGTCATTTTTTTAATGCAGGGGATTACAAAGACTCTATAGAAAACAAAGCATGACAAAATTTACTTATAAACCGACGAACTGACTGCATGAACTGATTATACGAACTGATTTGGACATTTTGGAAATTTTAATTGGTATGAATGATGGGAATGGTGATGAACTGTGTTTTGTCAGGATAAAGTATGTACTTTTTGCCGATGTGCTGAAGCCTCGTCACACCGACATTCTTGCTTAACCCCCAAACTGTATATACCTCAATGTTTGCAGATGGAAAGGGATACTGGCCGTAGGACTCTTTCTTGGTAAACTTTCGAAAAATTATGTAAGTCTCCTGACCTACCCTGACAATGTTTTCAACAATGGCAATGTCATCTACAATTTGAAACCAGTTATCCCCAGACCTAGATGATAACGTGTACTTTTCCGTAACAAGCTTACGGTACTGGTCCCCATAACTTAATGAAGAGATCAACGGACCATCATAATGAGGATGCATATATTTTTGTCCTTTCTTCACTGTGTCCAAGGTCGGTGCAGGTGATTCTGAGAGCCTTTTTACTACTTGCTGTAAAGGCAAGTGAGGCTTGCGCAATAGGTGCTTCAGTTGCGCTAAATAATTCTCGTAAGGAAATGCAGATATGTTGTCCAAGGGACCAAACAGACGGTATTCTGACGCCAAGTGTGTCAGCTGATGGACATTGTAGGTGATTTCACCTTTCCCATATAGCTGCCCAAAGTGAGTTACGAATGAAGTCAACAATCCCTGAACGCAATCAATCATTTCCTCTGATGTTCCAGGAGACAACAGCAGATGCATGGCCACAGAAAGTAACAAAGTTTTCATAAATTTCAAGGGCAATGGTATTTTTCAGGACTACTGGGCCAGCATAAAGCATGAAATATCGAAGCTCTGTAGCCTTCCACCGATCTATTTCAGAGAGATGCCTGGGTTTCCGACTGAACTCAGAAGGAGTGTAAGGTCCTAGTCCCTTCAATTTAACGGATATCTCTTCGATTGATTTACTTGACAACCTAGTTGCCAGTGATTTGCCCCTCATCCAAATTTCCAACTTCCTGGTTACCCCAAGACAGCACAAGTGCATGTAATCTAATGGGAACATTGTCACCATTTTGACCAGACTAGCTAGCGGGGACAGTGTTTGTTTTAAGTGGTGTTCATCATCAGTCATAGAGTTGAAGTCTGTGTCTGTCCTCAATCTAACATTTGTTTCCGCATATGTCATCTTGTTGTGCCATTCACCCACTTGAAAACACTTGTCGCAGCCTGAATAACCATTGTGGCTTTTTACATTTTTAATAAAAGCTTGTGCTGGGGCGTCGCATATAAATGAGCACACTTCTGCCATAATCTGCTGCCCATTGTGAGCAATGCCATTTTTTAGAATGCCACTAAGGTCCTCAATAAATGGGCCCAAGAACTCAAAGACACTCTTTGGTTTGGTAAAGCCACAGAAGAGGCCGACAAGGAATGGCGATTTTCTGTAATCAACATTAATGGTAGCTAGAATGGGCCAGAACTGAGTTCTGCTGCTTCGGAATAGTGGTAAACCATCTATACTGAACTGCAGCTTAATTGTGGTCAAATTAGCAGGCAGCTTCAAAGATTTCAGTTTTGACATCAATCCAGTAGCCAGTGATGGA
The DNA here is from genome assembly GCF_963993115.1 of Abramis brama. NCBI lineage: Eukaryota > Metazoa > Chordata > Actinopteri > Cypriniformes > Leuciscidae > Abramis > Abramis brama. The sequence goes on along the minus strand of NW_028155953.1, from coordinate 52,533 downwards.
GTCCGACTCGAGACTCTATTCTCTGGACTCGTGACTTGACTTGGACTTGCGGACTGATGACTCGTGCTTGGACTCGGACTCGAGGATATATAAAATCGGACTTGAGCATTCATCAAATGAATGACGTTGTATGAAGTTTCTGACCATATAGGTTATAAAATTTTGATTTAAGATGTTACACTTTTCCTGTTTCGGGCTCCAAGACCGGCCGGGATCTCTTTTTTCCCGCATATAAGAACGAGCAGAGAGAAAGCCCCGGCCGCGCGCGCTCTCACCATCTTCAAACAACACGAGCGCTGTCTTGCTCCCTCTCCCTCGCGCATATTAATCAAAATCAAGACACGATAGTAAAAGGTCGAAAGAATGAAGTTTCACGTGGAGCATTCGGAGATTTTTTCTTCTTAATTACCGTGGGGTGTGAATTGTTCTAAAAAAAAAACTTTGCCTTATCTTCTCTGAAAAGCGTTCCGCACATTCAGCTGACATAAACAACAATTTCAATAAACGAAAAAAAATCTATCCAGTGATGAAATGTTTTCTGTGTTGACACAAATCTTGTGCGATGTCCTAAAACTGCCGAGATAATCACACAGCGCGTGCCGTAGGCTACACGTCCATTAATGACACGTCCGATTCGCGAACTAATGACTCCTTTGAACCGACTCACTTTAATGGAATGGTTAAAACAACTGTCCATCTGTCCAACAATGAATTCACGAGACGTCTGAATCGGTGTACAAATCTGTAACACTTTATAATAATGTTCAATTTATTAAACTCTAGTTAACTACATTAGTTAACATTTACTATTAATAAACTGCACTTCTACAGCATTGTTAAAGTTTAATTCAACATTTAGGCTACTAATAGCCTATTATTGAAATCAAAAGTTTTATTTGTTAACACAGTGGTGTCATTTTAGTTTAATGTAGACCCTCTTTTACAATTATGTCAGCTCTTTAAAGGTGCCAGAGTGGAGAAATGTAGGCAGTCTTGAAATATAACACAGACTCAACCTTGATGACTCGACTCGGACTCGAACACTGGGGACTCGAGACTCGACTCGGACTCGAACTCAGGTAATGGTGACTCGACTCAGACTCTTCTTTGGTGACTCGGACTCGAACACTGGGGACTCGAGAGGTTTTACGGTTGTTGTTTGTTTTGAAACCAGCGTGCTAATGTTAGTATGTATGTTTTGTTTGTAGAAGGACTCTTTGAGTATCATCTATTTTCCTTTTTGTCGATGAGGCTCAAGATTAGAACTGGAACATGAGTTCCTAATGGACAGGGGCTTCAAAGCCTGACTGTGGTCGTTTGGGATTTGGAGTCATTGTGGATTGTTACTAATTGCTGCTTCACCTCGGTCACGGGACTATTATTCTATTCCTCTCCATCACTGCAAATTGAACAATTGATTCTATGATACAAAACATTGGATGAACTCTATGGATCACAGGACAATGAAAAACTAATGTTATCAGTTCTTTACTATTACTATTGCTACTCATCCATGACAGTATTGCTTTTGTGTGAATCTTTGGGGTTTATATGATTGTATATTGAGTGTTTGCTGGGTGGTGTCTATGTAAATATACTCGTATGGGTCGTCTGATAAAACTTAAAAATAAACTTAAAGCATTTCTATTGGTGTGTTGAGGTTTATCTTTGAACTGTTTACACTCTTTATATTCTTAAAACCAGTTTGGCCTGTGAGTCCCTCCCTCAAAATTATCTTGTAGCATGTCTCACTAGGAGTGGATAGGGAGACGGTTACAACGGTCTTAGGGAAAGTCGAATTTTGATTGGTCGTTTGAAATCAGAGAAAGTCTGAAATATTTGTATGCGTTTTTTTCGTATTCTTCTTTCGGTGGCTCTGAATCGTCAAAACACCTCTCAAAATACTTACTATGGATGCGAAAAACGCAGAAAGTCGAATCTGATCCTAATTTTTATATGACAGACGAAAGTTAAGGAGGCATTGTGCAAATGTGATTGACAACGTGGGGTCATAGGTATTTATTTTTTAACGTACCTGTGTAAAGACCTTTACTGCTGAGGTGGTTTCACTCATCGAAAAGATGATTGCAGCTCTACTGAGGCTAAAGGTACAATTACATATTTGCTCGTGATTTAAAAGGTTTGATAATTAGTGGCAGTTGTCCGTGTTATTTTTTTTATTTTTGTTACTCCTGCTGTTGCCCGCAGGCCTTCAGGCTCCTTTTCTGAAATAAAACAATGCTTGTGTGCATGAACACAAGTAACAATAACCATTATATAGATTTAAAAATGAAATGTGACGGCGCATGCGCGGGCAAAACTGGCTCTGAGGCTCTGCGGACAGATATTATTGACTGGCGCCGGTACTGGTTCAGCACAAGAAATAAATTAATACAGGCATGTATGGAACAACATTATAGTGAGTAAATCATGATCAATCATCAAAAATCGTGATATCGCATAAGCACTAGTCAGTGTTGGGCAAGCTACTTAGAAAATGTAGTGAGCTAAGCTAGCAGTTACTCTACATTAAATGAAGCTTCACTACACTGAAGCTACCACCCTGGAAAATGTAGCAAGCTAAGCTACAGGAACATGGCAAAAGTAGTTCATTACATCTAAGCTATTGGATGGGTACATGGTGGTCATAAAGGGATGGACATGGTCAGAAACAATGCTCAGGTAGGCCGTGGCATTTAAACGATGCCCAATTGGCACTAAGTGTGACAAGAAAACATCCCCCACACCATTACACCAACACCACCAGCCTGCACAGTGGTAACAAGGCATGATGGATCCATGTTCTCATTCTGTTTACGCCAAATTCTGACACTACCATCTGAATGTCTCAACACGAATCGAGACTCATCAGACCAGGCAACGTTTTTCCAGTCTTCAACTGTCCAATTTTGGTGAGCTCGTGCAAATTGTAGCCTCTTTTTCCTATTTGTAGTGGAGATGAGTGGTACCCGGTGGGGTCTTCTGCTGTTGTAGCCCATTCGCCTCAAGGTTGTGCGTGTTGTGGCTTCACAAATGCTTTGCTGCATACCTCGGTTGTAACGAGTGGTTATTTCAGTCAAAGTTGCTCTTCTATCAGCTTGAATCAGTCGGCCCATTCTCCTCTGACCTCTAGCATCAACAAGGCATTTTCGCCCACAGGACTGCCGCATACTGGATGTTTTTCCCTTTTCACACCATTCTTTGTAAACCCTAGAAATGGTTGTGCGTGAAAATCCCAGTAACTGAGCAGATTGTGAAATACTCAGACCAGCCCGTCTGGCACCAACAACCATGCCACGCTCAAAATTGCTTAAATCACCTTTCTTTCCCATTCTGACATTCAGTTTGGAGTTCAGGAGATTGTCTTGACCAGGACCACACCCCTAAATGCATTGAAGCAACTGCCATGTGATTGGTTGATTAGATAATTGCATTAATGAGAAATTGAACAGGTGTTCCTAATAATCCTTTAGGTGAGTGTATGTTGTTGGGAAAAAAAATATCGCAATGTAATTTTTTTCCAATATCGTGCAGCCCTAGCGCACGCTCTCTGTAGGCATATTCATATTTTGCCGCTATGTGAAAAAATCCAGCAAAATGCGCCGCGCGTTTGTCGACCCCAGAGGATTAACTTTAGCATAACCATGAATTGTGATTAAAATATATATGATCACTCACATCAAGACGCCGCTGCGCTGCGGTGGTGGAGTCCATGCAGGAGGAGCAGCGTTTGGCACCGCGACGCTTTTCAGCGCGAGCTGTGTGGAGAAGCCCATGTCCACCTCTATTGCGTTGGAGAAGCAATCCCGCGTAAAATGCAGGTTTCACACTTGAGCTCTAGGCAGGAACTCACGGTCTTCCAGGCCAAGTGCATGCAACCACTGGTGCCTAATTTCCAAGTCTGCTGGAAAGCTATGCAGTCCAGCAGTGCTGTTGCAACCAGCAACACTACACCTACGTACCCTCCTGACCACTGTACTAAATACAGATAAATCTACGCTAGCTCAAACCAAGGGCGTGGTGAGCTGGAACCTGCTTACGTCACCTGCCACCGCTTATGTCACGTACCACCGCAAACATCCAATAGGAAAATTCAACTGCAGTAGCACCGTTCAACCTGAAGAGGGCAGCACTCAGACGTTTTTACACCATATATTGTAAAATTAAAACACTTACATTTACATTTATTCATTTAGCAGACGCTTTTATCCAAAGCGACTTACAAATGAGAACAATAGAAGCAGTTAAACTAACTGAAGTAAAGAGTTAAAAGTAAAAGGGAGCAGAACCAGTGGTTGTTCTGTAGGCAAACGTCAGTGACTTGAATTTGGAGCGAGCGGCAACTGGCAACCAGTGCAGTGTAGTGAGGAGAGGAGTGACGTGTGCTCTCTTCAGCTCGTTAAAGACCACTCTAGCTGCGGCGTTCTGGATCAGTTGCAGAGGTTTGACTGTGCAAGCTGGAAGACCAGCCAGGAGAGTGTTACAATAGTCAAGTCTGGATAAAACAAGTGCTTGGACAAGGAGTTGAGTAGCATGTTCTGATAGGAAGGGTCTGATCCTCCTAATGTTGTACAAGGCAAATCTACATGACCGGGCAGTTCTAGCAATGTGGTCTGTGAAGTTCAATTGATCATCAATTACCACACCAAGGTTTCTGGCTGACCTAGATGGAGTTATGGATGATGAGCCTAGCTGAACGGTGAAGTTGTGGTGAAGTGTGGGGTTGGCCGAGACCATGAGTAGCTCTGTCTTCGCAAGGTTTAGTTGAAGGTGGTGGTCCTTCATCCAGCCAGAAATGTCTGGCAGGCAGGCTGAGATGCGATCAGCTACCGTCGGATCGTCGGGCTGGAATGAGAGGTAGAGTTATGTGTCATCAGCGTAGCAGTGATAGGAAAAGCCATGTTTCTGAATCACAGATCCTAGTGATGTCATGTAGATGGAGAAGAGAAGTGGTCCCAGCACTGAGCCCTGAGGCACTCCAAATGTCTTTATACCCAAATGTCAAAAAAGTTACTCGAATCAATGAACAGCACTAATAAACCCCCATTCTTACAGATCACTAACTAAAAAAAGTTGGTTTAGGGTTTAGTTACCCTTTAAAGAAGATTAAAGGAAATAGTCCAACGCCGTGGTACAACGAAAATAAACAAAACCCTAGATATTTATTTGAAACAGTGGCTAAACTAACGAAAAATAAACTTCAACAACGGACGTTTCCAAGCAGCACAGCAGTAATGACTTTATGAACTTCTTTACTTACAAGATTGATAATATTAGAGAGAAAATTATAACTATGCAACCGTCTACTACAGTATCGATGTCTATCGAGATTAACGTCTCATCCGAAGGACGGTGCTCTTTGACAGTATAGTGTCCCCGTCACTATACTGGGGTGTTAGGACCCACACAGACCACAGGGTTGAGCGCCCCCTGCTGGCCTCACTAACACCTCCTCCAGCAGCAGCAACCTGGTTTTCCCAGGAGGTCTCCCATCCAGGTACTGACCAGGCTCTGCCCTGCTTAGCTTTAGTGAGCATTGGGGCTACATGGTGATATGGCTGCTGGCTTATGACATGTAACACATTAAATTAGTAAAGATTATTCAGAAAGAACCTAAACAAAACAATTATTCTGTGTCACAATAAACTCTCTCTGAATTGAAAACCATGGATATCATTTAATTTATTTATAATTTATTGATTAAAAACACTTATTAACTTTTTAAAGAACATAATAATCAGAGCCTAAGCATAAGTCACTTAGTTTACAAGCAAAATATTATCATATTAACATGCCTGAATATAAATTGTGTAAATAGCACTACTGATTTAAGCAATAAATCAGTCATATTATGTCAAAACACCAGCCTACTAATAAGATAAGAAAACATTCTGCTGATTCTATTTAATGGCTGGTAATAAATATTTTTGTCCTGTACATTTTCTGATTTACAGGGTTCCCGCAGATCCTTAAAAAGTCTTAAATTAGATTTTTAAAATTTAAGACCATAAAAAGTCTTAAAAAGTCGTATTTTTACTTATGAAAGGTCTTAAATTTTTCATGACACTTTGACTTGGACGCATCTAAATGCTTAATGCTTATGCTTACTAAATGCTTATCTAAGGCCCTGTTTACACGAGAACGCTCGCGGGTGAAAACGTAAAAATATTTTATCAGATGTGCCTTTCGTTTAGACGGCGACGGCGTTTTTGGGGCTTAAAAACGCAAAAAAGTGAAACCACCCTCCAGAGTGGAAATCTTAAAAACGCTCCACCGTCGCGTTTCCGTCTAAACGGTAAAAACGCAAAAGTCTGCTAGACAGTGAAGGCACCGATCAGTGCTTCACATTGTCACCTAGCCGCCTGGAGTGCATACTACATTGAATTTCACACACTTTTGCGTCACCGTATGCACGCAGATTTCCCCCCCATAACGCTCGTCTAAACGCAGAATAAAAAGTGATCACTTTTGCGTTTTCTCTTCAGATCGTTTCCGTGTAAACGTAGCCTAATTAGCATACGCATTATTTTTTATTATTCTATCTTGTGGATTTGCTTGTTCACGTGACAATTCGCATCATTTGCGGGAGCATATTAGCCTACGCCTGTCTCCTGCACGCGAAAGAGGAGAGGAGGAGAAGAGAGTTGGTAAATGTCAGTTCAATTGTAAGTTAATTCTTTATGTGCTTAAGAATGTGCGATATGTATCGTCTATGATGATATTGTAATCATTGTTTTAACGATGTACTGTTACTCACAGTAACTGCCATGCAGGTTAGAATTGCGAAACATTATTGGATAATTCTTATAATTGACATTTCTCTGGGCCAATCGGAATCTTAGCACTTGCGTCAGAATCTTGAAGCACACAGCGTCAACTGAGCTCGGCTCGCCATTGGATGAGACGCCTGGCTACCGTGCGAGTCTAATGGAAACTCACGCATGAATTTTCCTGCATTGAACTTGTTTTAGCGCCGCCAAAGTGAATTTTTGTCCCGCCAAAGTCTTATTTGATCGGTGAGTAATGTAGATGAACGGCTGCGTTTGTGACAGGGCGCATGTTTAACTGAAAGAACGAGCAGAGAGAGAGAGAGAGAGAGAGCCGGTCGCGCGCGCACACTCTCTCTGTGTAAACGACTTCACCGTCTCCAAACTAGGTGCTGTGTTGCTCTCTCTCCCTCGCACATATTAATCAAAATAAATCGACACGGTGGTAAAAGGTCGGAAGACCAAAGTTTCATGTGGAGCATTCGGAGATTTTTTTTTTCCTGAATTACTGCTGGGTGTGAATTGTGCTAAATAAGTTGTTTCCTTATCTTCTCTGAAAAGCGTTCCGCACATTCAGCGGACATAAAACAACACTTTAATTAAACAAAAAAAAAAAAAAACTATACAGTGATGAAATGTTTTCTATGTTGACACAAATCTTGGATGTCCATGTCCTTCTGCTGGGATAATCACACAACGCGCACGACACGTCCAATTCGTGAACTAATGACTCCTTTGAACCGATTCACTTTAATGAATGGTTAAAACAACTGATCTTTCCAGCAGTGAACTCAGGAGACTCTGAATCGGTGTATAACAAATCAGTAACACTTTACAATAAGGTTCTATTTATTACATAAATTATATAAAAAGTACAGTTTACTAACTCAAGCTTAAACTTTAAAATAAATAAAACCACTTGTTTTTTTTTGAAAAGCATATGACTACATTTTTCCACACAGTGCTATCAAGAATCGATAAGAGAATCGTTAAAGAATCGGATCGATAATCAGAATCGTCAGTGGCATTATTATTGATAAAATCTTATCAATTCCCATCCCTATGTGAAGACAGTAAAATTATAATCAAACATTAAAGAACATACATGTTATTTTTAATAGTTTTTTTTTTTTTTAGAGTTAGAAGATTAAAACATTTTGCTAACATGAGGTCTTATTGTGTCACTGTCAGTCTTTTTACATCAGTGCAAAACTAGGGTATGCAGATTAAGACCACTATTCATCAGCATGCATTGATTAATCCCACCATGGCATGTAGCAAAAAAAAAAAGTTAGTCTGCATGCCCCTGCATTTTTTGTCTTATATTTATATCATATTATGTTGTTATTAGAATAATCACATGAGCAAGAGTGCCGTTTTCCTGTGCAAAATTGCAAATTAACAATAAATTAACATTGTGAGTTACTTTTTAAACACAATATTGTTAATATTGTTTGTTTTCCCCTTATTTCGCCGACGAGAATTTAAAATGAAACCGCAGCAGATTCTCAGTGCAACAGACAGCGATGATTTTTTTTACTGAAATCTGCGTTTTGAACGAATAATTTTAACAATTCAATGAACAACCACTTGCTTTCTCTGAATGAATCAGCCGTTTGAACAAATCGGTTGAATGAATGACTCCCTCAACTCACTTACTAAGACAGTGACTTGCCGCCACCTACTGCCGTTTTTAGTTTCATATTTAAAGTAGCTACCCTTTAATTAAAACGTTAAAATTAGGAATTATTTCATATTTAAATATTGAATAAAAAGCTAATCTCATAGCTTTATTTATACAATTTTATACTACAGGGCCGTTGAATGCTTGAATCTGATTGGTTGACGAACGTTCTAAGGTGTGCATTATTTTCAGGGAAACGCACGGCTAAAGTAGTTCCAGGCAGGTCTTGACCGCATTACAGTTCCATATCACTTCGCGTAGTCAACTGTAATAACAGAAAATAGGATACAATTCATAACAAGAAAAAGCATTTAGCCCCATGCGCTTGATCTGCAATTTTCAATGTCTAGCTTCACAATCAATGGAAACATGCAGTTTAATTTTAATAAATAAAGTATATAGTCCTATATGTAGCAGCCCTTGGATCCAAAAGAGAGAGTCTCGACTGATGCATAAGGTGTTTCTTTATTTAGTTCGCCAAACCAGCATGACGTTCAACTTTCAATTCATCATCACCTTAGCACCGTGAAAACTGTATTAAAAAACATACATACAACAAACATTTCACACACTTGGTTTCACGGCTACAAACGTCATTACGTAAACAAACATTTAGGATGACAAACATTAATTACACAGCAAAATAAACCATACATATGTGCAAACAATATTCAGATTTATATATGAATAAAACATATCGTACCTCGCTGCGCTCACCAAGGAATGCAAACAATATACGATAGTCCTTTCTTCCGTCATGAAACGGGCGTCGAATTATTTAAGTTCACGAACAAACAATTCAAATAAAATCCATGTAGGCTCAAACACAGTTGCGTACCATTCACACCCGCCAGCTACCTTTTAAAAGCTCATCTTCTCTTGTGCAAACTACGGTGCCACCAAAGGGACAAATTTCAACATCACAGGTGCATAGGATTTCCGGTCAATCACATACAGATAACATTAAAGCGCATACAAAATATAGATTTATTTGAATAAAGTACAAACATTAAACAAATATTTTACCAATAACCCAACCCATATTTCATTTAATCAACAACATACATTAAACTCCAAAGTGGTCCTTTACACTCCCACCAATCATGTCATGATAATGCAACACCAAATAAATCCTACATGATTCTTAAGATCTTATAGACCACTTACTATCCCAATATTGGACAATTGTGCAAATAAGCATAGAGTTATGTTAATATGATGGGTTATGTATGCATGTTTGTTTGAGCATGTATGTATGTGAAAGTATACTTTATGACTATTCGCTTTCAAGAAGCAGCACCAACTTTTGAATGGGCCTCTCTATAACAGAAGGTTTAGATGGACACTGATGTTTTCCTGATTTCTGTTCTCCAACTCGTATTTTGACTCTTCGCACTAAGCCATCACTATCCATAAAGGTTTCCACTACTCGCCCCAACTGCCACTGGTTTCTTGGGAGGATGTCTTCCTTTATAATGACCACATCATTCACTTTGAGATTGCGCCGGGCCACATGCCACTTCTGTCGTGTGGAAATGTTCTGGAGATATTCCCTCTTCCATCGACTCCAGAACTGCTCGATCAAATATTGAACTCGGCGCCATCGCTTTGTACAGTATACATCCTCACTTTCAAATTTCCCAGGAGGTGGAAGAGCAATTTTTGACTTCATTAGGATTAGATGATTAGGCGTTAAAGGTTCAAGAGAGTTGGGATCATTTATTCCATCTATGCTCAGTGGGCGGCTATTAACGATGGCCATGGCCTCGTAAAATAGTGTCCTAAGGGAGGGATCATCAAGCCTACCTAAACTTTGAGCCAAAGTAGCATCCAACACACTTCGAACCGTGCGTATCTGGCGCTCCCAAACTCCACCAGCATGGCTTGCTGACGGGGCATTGAAGACAAACTCACACTGATGCTCAGCCAGAAACATTTCCAAAGCCTGGTTGTCACACTGTTTAAGTGCTTCTTTCAATTCGTTCCTTGCTCCTATGAAATTCCTGCCTTGGTCACTGTACAGTTGGCGCACTACTCCTCTTAGGCTGATGAGACACCGTAAGGCATTGATAAAGGAGTCAGTGGATAGATCTTCTAACATTTCAATGTGGACAGCTCGGGAATAGAAACAGGTAAATATCAAGCCGTACCTTTTGTACTCCTTCCTACACCTTTTAATGACAAATGGTCCAAAGCAGTCCATTCCGCAGTATGTGAACGGGGCAGATGCTTCAACACGCTCTTTAGGAAGCTCAGCCATACGCTGCTCTTCTACCGGACGCCTCAGCTTCCTGCACTGAACACACTTGTGTATCAGTTTCGCAACCAACTTGCTGCCACTGATGATCCAGAATCCATTTGCTCTAAGCTCCATTTGAGTTTGACTTCGACCTTGATGGCATACTTGTGAATGATAGTGCGACAATACAAGCTGAGTGATATGGCTGTCTTTGGGTAGAATGCGCGGGTGCCTAAATTCTTCACTAAGTGATGAATGTTTCAGTCTTCCACCAACACAAAGTATGCCTTCTTTAAGAATGGGATCAAGACTAAAAAGAGGGCTAGAACATGGAAGACTTTCCCCTGTTTCAAGTGCCTTTATCTCTCGACTGAAAGCTTGCTGTTGGACAAGTTTTATCACTGCTTTAGCAGCACTCTCACGCTCTTTGACAGTCGCAACATCAGTTTGACACTTTCGTCCAGACACTAGTCTCTTAATTCTTGCCACTACCTTAAGGAGGGTTGTCCAAGAGGATAACCTAGACAGGCGATCAAGCACGTTCGTGCAATCGGTCACTCTTATTGCAAATGCCTGAATGGTTTTAACCTCTGGGTCACCAACCAACAGGTCGGGTGACGAAGTGGGTTCCGGATGGACCTCTTCCTTCCACAAAAATTCAGGACCTGATAGCCAGGTTGTTGATAAAATGTCTGATGCACGGAGCCCCCTAGAGGCGTGATCAGCTGGATTTTCTGTTGTATCAACATAATGCCACTGGCTCGGATTGGTGTACTCTCGTATAAGCTGAACACGATTCGCCACAAAGATATGAAATCTCCGTGCTTCGTTGTTGATATATGCTAGAGTGACTTGAGAATCTGTCCAGAAGAATTCCTCATCAATCTTCATATTTAGCTCTGATTTCAGCAGAATGCTCAATCTGGCTGCGACCACAGCAGCTGAAAGTTCTAAACGGGGGATGCTTGTGATCTTTGATGGTGCAACCCTAGCCTTTGCCATGACGAAACTGCAGTGAACTTTGTTCCTGACATCCTTACATCGAAGGTAAGAACATGCACCATAGCCTACACTGCTAGCGTCTGCAAAGTGGTGCAATTCTATGCTCACAATCTTGCCAAAGTCTTGTGGGTGATAACATCTTGGGATCCAGACTACTTTAAGGCCTCGAAGACCAGCCTTCCATTCCTCCCACCGTGGAAGCAAGTCCTCAGGAAGCAGATCATCCCATCCAATGCTCCGACGACACAGTTCCTGCAGAATGCACTTTCCACTTAGAACGAATGGAGCCACAAAACCCAGAGGATCATACAAGGAAGCTATGACAGATAGAATGCCGCGGCGTGTGTTTGGCCTGTCTTTCAAGTTTATGTTGAAACTGAAACTGTCACTTTCAATTAGCCACTGAATACCCAGTGCATATTCTATTGAGGCTGAATCAGGATTGAGGTCAAGCTGTTTGACCCTTGACGCTCTTTCGGATGCCTCAACACAATGAAGAGCCTCACTTTCATTCGAGTTGAATTTGTGGAGTCGCAGGCCTCCTCTTTTACACAACTCTTGTGCTTCAACTACCAGTTCACAGGCCTCCTTAACTGTGGGAACACTCACTAGCCCATCATCAACGTAGAAACTATTTTCAACAAATGCCGCTGCAGAGGGATAATGTGCTTTGTATTGCTGTGCAAGATATTTCAGGCCAAAGTTAGCGCACCCTGGAGAGGAAGCAGCGCCGAAGAGATGGACTGCCATCTGGTATTCCTTGGGCTCACTTCCAAGGTCTCCATGCTCCCACCATAGAAACCTCAGGTAACTGCGATTGTCAGGTGTGACGAAGAACTGATGAAACATCCTTTCAATATCGCAGATGATGGCCACCTTCTCCTTTCTGAAACGACAGAGAACTCCCACCAGGGAATTAATCATATCGGGGCCTGTCAGCAAAGTATCGTTCAACGAGATGCTACAAAATTTAGCTGAACAATCAAAGACAACTCTCAATTTGCCAGGCTTCTTCGGGTGGTACACACCGTGGTGGGGTATGTACCAAACAACATCTCCGACAGATACCTCTGGGGCTGGCTCTGCGTCACCTTTGTTGATCACATCCTCCATGAAGGCCTGGTAATGACCATAAAACTGTTGATTGGCCTTGAACTTCCTCTTTAAGTGCTGCAAGCGAATTATGGCCAGCTTCTTATTGTTAGGTAATGATGGGGGATTTTGGCCTTTAAATGGGAGGGGCATCTCCAAATGACCGTCCTCTTTCTGCCGAATGTTTTCACTAAGAATCTGTATGAAGCGCACATCGTCTTGAGAGACACATTTATCCTCAGAATTCCTCTCATTGAAGTCAGACTCCAGAACCTTCAAGATGTCTGCGGCTGATGGAACTGGCATCTCTCTCACTGCAACCCTATGTACGAATCTTTGACTTCCCTGTCTATCCAAGTGGGGATTAGCTGCTCCTATGATACTCCATCCCAACTCTGTCTTCTGTGCGAATGGTTCATTCTCACCACCAGTGATGACCTCAAGGGGAGCTAAAGCTGAAGGACAATCACAGCCGATCAACAGTCCCACTGCGCAATCTTGAAGAGATGGCAAGTTATTTGCAAGATGTTTGAGGTGAGGCCACTGCAATGCTGTGGTTCTGGTTGGTATACAAGACTTATCAACAGGAATAAAGTCACGTGTGTATGCTTGCCGTAACTGTATGTGATTTTCAGAATGAAAGTTTCGAACTAGCAAACCACACACACTTTGACTGGCTATAACTGTGTCTACAGCAGTCATTGTACTAAGCTTCAACTGTAATGGTTGAGAAACTACATCCAGCTCTCTGACAAGGTCTTCCAAGACAAAAGATGAATCACTCTGTGTGTCGAGAAGAGCATAGGTAAGAATTTCCTTCTGGGGTTCTTTCATAGATGACAAGAAAACCGGAACAATACTTGAGGTAGCAGAAGAATTCTGAGTCACTGCATGGGACAAAACTTTGCGGACTTGCTGATTTGCTTGTCCTTCTGTGGAATCAGAAGTGGAACTTCTCTTTGTTTCACCGGCTCTCTCCTCTCTCTCTTCATGCAGACAGGTTGGATGGCGCCGGCTACACACTCCACAGACATGCCGCGTTTTACAATCTTTAGTTATATGTCCCTTACGCAAACATCCAAAGCATAGATAATTTTGATGTATGAACACCCTTTTATCTCTCATAGACTTGGCAGCAAAGACTGGGCACTTAGCAGTGCCGTGCAGTTCATCCTTACAGACAGGGCATGGCAGCTTTGGCTTGAAGGGAGACAAACTTTCTGACTTAAATTTTGTTTGGGCACTTGTACTGAGGGCCTTTGCCCTCTTAGGGAACCTTTCATCTACTGAGCTGGAGCTCAAGAAGGAAGAAGTGATGGGATTACAGGCTATACGGGCTTCCTTCAGCACAAACTTAGTAAAGTGTTCAAAGATTGGATATTCTCCAAATGCATCAAGCTGCTCTACTACGATTCGGCTCCATTTGCGGACAATCCAGTCTGGTAATTTTTTCAAGAGCTTATGATTTTCCTCACAATCATTTAAAATGGCCAATCCTTTGACATGGGGCATAGCTTCTTCACAGCTCTTTAAAAAGTCAGCAAAATCTCTAAGTGCCAGAGAATCATTAGGACTAATCTTAGGCCATTTCATCAACTTATCTCGAAACGCTTTCTGCACAATGAATGGATTTCCATACCTGTCCTTTAAAACTGCCCAAGCACCTTCATATGCATCATCAGAGTTCCGGTAAAAGAATCCTTCCACAGCCTTCCGTGCCTCTCCTGAGAGGTAGCCTTTCAAATAAAGCATTTTTTCACTAGCAGAGATAGGTTTCCTGTCAATCAGAATTGTGAACGACATCCAAAAGTCAACAAATTTCAAAGGATCACCAGCAAACATGGTTGGTTCAGGAACAGGCAGACGATTTAGACTTAATGAGCTTGCAATTGCTTCAGCTAAGTTGGCTGTTACACTCTGAGATGATGGTTGCGATTGGAACAGGGAGACTCCTGTATCTAGTTGTCTGTTTGAATATGTAGCCGGAGTGGTTCTGACAACAGAGGCTGTATTTGGTTCTCCCACCATGTTCTCCACATCACCTTCCAGTTTATTGTATGTTCTAACTCGAGCTGCAGCCACTTTCACATCCATGCTTGCTTGCAGCATTTTTAGCCTTGTTTTCTCCTCTTCTAACTTCAGTTCCACTTCTACTTGTTTCTGCTTCATTTCTATCAACATTTGTGACTCATGGAGTTTCCATTCACTTTCCAGCTTAATAAGTTTGGCCTGTTGAGCTTGTATCTCTTCAATAGACTTTGCCTGTTCTAATTTGGCTGCGAGATCTGCTTCCGCATCTGCTCGCTTGCTAGAAGCCTTAGAGCTTGTGATTGACAGGTTATCTAATTTTATGGATTCTTCTGAAATAACACTTTCGGTGCTTGTCTCACCAAAGACAGATTTATATTCTTCACGACTTAAAATCATTCGCACTCTTTCTTTTTCAGCTTCCTCTTTAAAGGTCTCTTGAACTAGACCTACATCAAGCCGTCTACTCACAAGGTCACATATTTCTGTTGTCAGTGTGTTACAAGCATCCAATTTCTGCACAATCTCTGGTGTGCTAAGAGAATTTCGTTGAAGTGGCTCATAATTTTGATTTACACGGTCATATCCACTCTGAATGTGTCGGTTTATTTTATCAAGATCCTCCTTAAAACAGAATTTCTTAAGCCTAGTTCTAGCTTCTCGTGCTATCTGCTTCCAAGATTCATAGGCTTTCAAAAATGCCTTTACGTGCCTTTTAGCTTCCTCTTCACGCATTTGTTTGCCTTTTTCTGTAAGCTTTCGTTCACGAGAGACTGTTTCTTCTGAGCCTCTAGATTCCTCTTCTGACATGTTTGTATCACTAATTGATGTATTTCTAGATTTAAGTGATTCAGGGAGCTGTGGTTATAAGATGGTGGTGTAACCTAACACTACTCACTTCAAATATTAAGATAGACCTACCCCAAA
Organism: Abramis brama; assembly: GCF_963993115.1. Taxonomy (NCBI): domain Eukaryota; kingdom Metazoa; phylum Chordata; class Actinopteri; order Cypriniformes; family Leuciscidae; genus Abramis; species Abramis brama. Next base: position 36,794 of record NW_028155953.1, on the reverse strand, counting down.
ATGTCAAATAAATACCAAAAAACACTTTAAATATTCAAGACAGCTTAATAAAAATTAGAATGGCTAAAGTTAATTTTCGAAATGTACAGCTCTTTACCATACAGTTTCACATTTCACAAGTTTTAAATTTTAAGAGTGAAAATAAACCATTAAACATTTCATAATATGTGTGACCTTTTCAAATATTTCACAATTCACTCATAAACACCAGAGTCTGTTATTTAGCCTTACGACTTGGATCAATCAGGATATGGCCATGTAAGTAAACAGTTCAGTTTGTTCGTTTTCTTTTTTTTTTTTTTTTCGATAACCAAAGTCTCTCACCGCATCTAGTCTCTGTTAAACGTGCTACCAATATACGACCTTGCCTGGATGTGTGGAACAAACAATGGCGACCTCCGGAACGAAGACGACACAGCAGATGACTCAGATGTAGCGTCGAGTTTTCACTGTAGCAGCCCTTGGATCCAAAAGAGAGAGTCTCGACTGATGCATAAGGTGTTTCTTTATTTAGTTCGCCAAACCAGCATGACGTTCAACTTTCAATTCATCATCACCTTAGCACCGTGAAAACTGTATTAAAAAACATACATACAACAAACATTTCACACACTTGGTTTCACGGCTACAAACGTCATTACGTAAACAAACATTTAGGATGACAAACATTAATTACACAGCAAAATAAACCATACATATGTGCAAACAATATTCAGATTTATATATGAATAAAACATATCGTACCTCGCTGCGCTCACCAAGGAATGCAAACAATATACGATAGTCCTTTCTTCCGTCATGAAACGGGCGTCGAATTATTTAAGTTCACGAACAAACAATTCAAATAAAATCCATGTAGGCTCAAACACAGTTGCGTACCATTCACACCCGCCAGCTACCTTTTAAAAGCTCATCTTCTCTTGTGCAAACTACGGTGCCACCAAAGGGACAAATTTCAACATCACAGGTGCATAGGATTTCCGGTCAATCACATACAGATAACATTAAAGCGCATACAAAATATAGATTTATTTGAATAAAGTACAAACATTAAACAAATATTTTACCAATAACCCAACCCATATTTCATTTAATCAACAACATACATTAAACTCCAAAGTGGTCCTTTACACTATATAATCAATAGAAAATTAAACTGAATATAGGCTAAATAAATAATTATTGATAGGCCTAATTGTTAAAAGGGCTTTGTGTTTCATTTATTTGGCTAGTCTACTGTCATCTGTCAATAATAGAAACAAAAGAATGAACGAGTTAATTAAAACGAATTTAATTAATAAATAAATAATAATAATGACGCACATGCTTTTCTGTCTCATTATTGCATCATCTCTCTCTAATAACTGCATTAATAACTGCATAAAGCCGGGGACACACTTTAAGGCCGGTTATGAATGTAATTTGATACTTATGACTGATCATGCCCAAACGCGTGTTCAGCGCGTTCAGTCTGTGTTCAGAGTCGGTGTTTAAAATCTGCTGCAGTCGATGAAAACAGTCAGAGAATGTGTCAGCTAGTCGTGTGTCCCAGCATTAGTCTGCTATCAGTGGCTCAAGAGCGTTTTAATGACAAAAACTTTACAAACGTCTTGAAATACATAATCTGAACAATGTTTGAGGTGTGGTAACTGTAGTATAAGCGGAATAATTGACTTCAGGCCGTTGAATTATTAGAAAAATAATGCACACACGCTTCGCGACTGCATTACCACCTCGGGTGTGCATTATTTTTCTAATAATTCAACGGCCTGTCGTCAATTATTCCTTACGTAAATGGAGTGTAAATATATTAATACCAGTTCTGATGCCGCTTCTGTCACCTCTGCACTGCAAAGATGGATTTTGAATCAATGATTTAATTTGACTGGTAACACTGGTACTGTGTTGTTATTATTATTCTAATAAAATTTAATTGGAATGTTAGAATTTGACATAAAAGGTGATGCACACCTCTAAATAAGTTTAGAAAAAAATCCATGTGAAAATGCCCCTGGAAATCAATTTAAGGTTGCAAATATTGCCCCTTAATAAAAATATTCATTTCTGTCACTGCTGTGAACTGACCACTGCATAGAATATGAAAAATATGAATATCTTCGTGAGTCTGCTGTCAATAACCGGCTTAAACCAGCCATGGTACCAGTTCAAAAACATAATCAGTAAAATATCATCTAATTATTATCAACAAAACTTTGAAAAAATCGAGATATATTTTTGTCAATATTGCGCACCCCTAATGTACGGTATTAATTTCTTCATGTCTTAAAAAGCCTTAGAACAGCTCAAATTGCTTATCAGGCAAATTGCTTAGCCTTCAAATTGTTTGAAAAAAAAAATTAAGGAACAAACCCGAAAATGATCACCGTCTCCATCCCCCGTAACACTCCAATCTTACACACATTCACAAATCGCCACCTAAAGAAGCGTTACGTGCGTTTCATCATGAAATGTATGTGAACACACTTAGAATCTGAAATTATTATCTATGTCAATATCATTGATTGATTCACTTCCGTTGCAAAGATCATTAGTTATTAGGGGCCACTAACACGACACCGTTCTAACAGAAAACCCTTAACCCATTTGCGCCGGATGCTGCACAACGCAACATTCCATCTCCCGCCGGTTGCTGCGTAGCGCAACATTCTTTTTGCGTCATCGTTTTCATCGTTTTCATGACAAGTGCAGCATTTAACTCACTGTCATTGGTTCAAATACACATGAGGTGGGTCTTGTTCATTTGTTTAAGACCACGTAACCACCAAAATGTACTGTGGTTGGCTGAAAATCACGTCAATCAATCAGACATACACGTGCGGTTTAGTTTATGTTTTTAGTGACAAGGCTGCCTAGCGACAATTAGCGAGTAGCTAGTAGCAATGGAAATGGATGATTTTAACAGCAATGGCAGTGATATTGAAGTAGATTGTGAGGTACTTGACCATGAGAGGGAGGACGAGGATGATTTTGTGCCGGATCCTCTAGACAGGGCACAGGAGTGGGATCTGTGGGACTCCGACGAGGAGGATGATGACTTTCGGGGATTCCAGGTTGACTGGAGAACCGATAATTACGAGCCTCGGGCTAAGAAACGATTCACTCGTACATCCGGGGTGAAGCAACCGATCCCCGTAGATGCTAGCCCCCTGGATGTCTTCTCGATGATATTCACGGATGAGTTGTGGGACATGTTGGTGACCAAAACTAATCGCTATGCGGAACAGGCGCGAGGACAGACCCCCACGAACTCAAAGTGGACACCAGTCTCAAAAACTGAGATGAAAACATTTCTCGGGCTGTGTCTCGCTTTTGGTATCCTAAAGCTGCCATCACGCCGAGACTACTGGAGGCAGAATAAATGGTTATATCAAACCAGCGTTCCCAAGGCGATGTCAGGGGACCGTTTTGACATGATCTGGAGGTAATTATTATGTTTATTTGTTTTCTTGTGCTCTCTTCCGAGTTTCGTTCTCTTCTCTTAGAAAACGGAATGGCCAGTAATGACAGTGGTGCTATAGCACTATTACTAATATAATGGTGATGATGGTTGATGATGATAATAATAAATACAATGATGCTAATTATAAATACAATACTGGCATAAATAATGCATAGCATAATAAATAGTAATAATGAATAAATAACATCATAAATAGTAATACAATTATGGCACAATGAATAAATAACAATAAATATAAATACTATAAATAACATAATACATGTAAATAAATAAATAAATACAATGATGCTAATTATAAATACAATACTGGCATAAATAATGCATAGCATAATAAATAGTAATAATGAATAAATAAAATCATAAATAGTAATACAATTATGGCACAATGAATAAATAACAATAAATATAAATACTATAAATAACATAATACATGTAAATAAATACAATGATGGAAATACATGTTAGGCTTAAATTCTTTATCATATGTATTTTCAGATATCTCCACCTGCAAGATAACTTGGATCCGGCGGTTCATGGACCTCCTCCTGGTTAGATTCAACGCGCTGTATGAGGTCAATGGCTTTGTATGCGTGGATGAGTCGATGGTGAAATACAAGGGACGCCTGGCCTTCCGGCAGTACCTCCCTATGAAGCCCGTGAAGTGGGGAATCAAGGTGTGGGTGATGGCGGAGAGCAAAACCAGCTACGTCAGCAATTTCCAGGTGTACACGGGGGCCATTGCGGGTCAGACTGAGACAGGCCTGGCTTACCGGGTAGTGTCAGACCTGGCTAAACCTTATTTTGGGTCCAACTTGTGCTTGTATATGGACAACTTTTACACTAGTGTGCAGTTGTTGTTGGATCTGAAGGTCAGGGGGGTGCAAGCGTGTGGCACGGTGCGTGCTGGGAGGAAGGACCTCCCCAAAAATAGGGAGCTAACCAAGAAGGCTGACCTGAGTAAACACCAATTTAATGTGGCGCAGCGGGATGACCTGACCTTCTGCGTCTGGCAGGACACCAAGACTGTGATGGTCCTGTCCAATTATCATGACCCGACTGCTCATGGGTCAGTGAGGAGAAAAACCAATGGTCAGCGGCTGACAGAGGTTCGGGTGCCAGCGTGCCTTGCTGACTATCAGCAGCACATGAAGGAGGTTGATCTTCTGGACCAGATGGTGGGCTACTACCAGATCCATCATCGGTCTACTAAGTGGTGGAGGAGGCTCTTCTTCTACTTTGTCACTGTGGCGGGCTACAACGCCTTTGTCGCTGCCAGGTCTGCTGGAGGACCCGAGTGGACGTACAGGAGGGGCGGCTACAAGGACTGGCTACAGGATCTAACCCAGGAGCTGATCGTGACAGCGAGAAGTGCTCCCTGTGTGCCCACCAGCCCAACAGGAGCTTCGGCTGAACATGATCTGGTGCAGATAAATAACAAGAGGAAGACCTGCAGGGAGTGTTGTTTGAAGCACAGCGGCACCAACGTGCGTCCAGGGTCAACCCTGATGGGGTGCAAGCAGTGCAACATTCCTCTGCACCGCGAGTGCTTCATGCACCACGTTGTTCGGCATAAATGACTCTGTGTGTGTGTGTGTGTGTGTGTGTGTCTGTGTGTCTGTCTGTCTTATCTGTCTGTGTGTTCTGTATGTGTATGTGTGTTAGTTAGTTAGTCACTCAGTGTGTCTGTCTGTCTTGTCTGTCTGTCTGTGTCTGTGTGTGTGTGTGTGTGTGTGTGTGTGTGTATGTGTGTTAGTTAGTCACTCAGTGTGTGTGTGTGTGTGTGTGTGTGTATGTGTGTTAGTTAGTTAGTCACTCAGTGTGTGTGTGTGTGTGTGTGTGTGTTAGTTAGTTAGTCACTCAGTGTGTCTGTCTGTCTTGTCTGTCTGTCTGTGTCTGTGTGTGTGTGTGTGTGTGTGTGTGTGTGTGTGTGCGTTTACTTATATCACTTTTGGGTACATTCACCAGAATACACACCGGTAAACTGAGGACCACCCAAAAAATTGAGGACATTTTGTATGTCCTCATTTGTTTGACTATACAGTGGCATTCAGCATGCTCTAAAATGGTGTCCAGGCTTAAAATCTCACTTGTCCCAAAAAATCACTTTTAAGTGATTTGTGTACCTGAAGTGTGTATGCCCCCCCACTAAAGTGTGTATAACACAGCGCCCTCTAGGAGTACTGCACTTCCGGAAAAGATACACACTTCGGGGATTCTGACCAATCAGAGCGCAGGAAGCTACTACGAGAGCGGGAATTCATGATCTGACCAATCAGACGCCAATACGTCATCAACAAACATGGCGGAGGCAAAAAAAATCATGATTAATGAATGAATTGACAGAAAATTATAGATAAATTCCCAATAATTAGTATTTAAATAAAAATAGACTAATTTGCCCTGAGCTGGAGCTCTCGCGATTTATATGAGCATGTTTCTAAACTTTAATCCTCGCAGTTTTGCGCTCGCATCAGAGTCTGCTCTGTGTGTGTGTGAAGATCGCGCTGCTGCCCCGCACCCTATACAGAGACTATACGTTACAGCACGTACAGTAACTTACATAGGAGTTTGTTAATCATATAGGAACGAGTTTGAAGCGGGGAAGGGACAGGCACATTACGTCATGTGAATTTAAAAAGTACATATTTCCTTCCAAAAGCGGATCGAGGGACAATTGTTTAAATCTGTCAATATGTGTGATGATTTATTCATCTGAGTTTGTTCAATAAAAATACACAAGCCACAAAAAGATGTGAAAACATGCAAAAATCGCTTGCTTTTATGAGTGATTTTATTTGTTTTAAGTGTTTTCTCCTACTTTGCGCTCTGCCGTTCCCTGTCATATTATGAGCTATTTCGCCTGAGCGGCCGCCGCCCCTCCCCCACCCACCGAGCTGGAGTCCGTTACCACAGCAACACATTCACTTACAGCAAACATTCTTATTATATTATATTATATTATATTATATTATATTATATAGAGGAGATCAGTTACAGCAAACATTCTCTTTATATTATATTATATTATATAGAGGAGAGCAGTTACTGCAAACATTCTCTTTATATTATATTATATTATATTATATTATATTATATTATATTATATTTATTGTATTATATAGAGGAGAGCAGTTACTGCAAACATTCTCTTTACATTATATTATATTATATTATATTATATTATATTATATTATATTATATAGAGGAGATCAGTTACTGCAAACATTCTCTTTATATTATATTATATTATATAGAGGAGAGCAGTTACTGCAAACATTCTCATATTATATTATATTATATTATATTATATTAT